>NW_022196893.1:9833205-9842014 GCF_008632895.1 Mastomys coucha
AAAAAAAAAAAAAAAAGAAACCTAGTCTCAAAAACAAACAAAACCAACTCCAAAAAACCCTGGTTACTGACCATATGGTATGATCCATATAGATTTGGGCACATTTGATTCAGCATTATTGTGGAGATCAGAGGACAACTTATGGCAATCAGTTCTCTCCACGTTTGTCCCAGGGAGTCAAACTCAGATTGTTAAACTTGGAGCAAGCACCTTTCCCTGTTTTAACCATCTCACCAGGCCAGGGCTTTGGGTTTTTCCTTTTAAGGCAGGGTCTCTATCCAGACTGGCTTCCCAACTCCCTATGGAGCTAGAGATGTCCTTAAATGTTTGATCTAACTGCCTCTGCCTTACAAGTCTGTGGATTACAGCTCTGTGTCGCCACACCTTTATGTGGTGCTGGGGACACAATCTACCACCTTGTGCGTGTGAGGTGAGGGATCTGCCAACTGAGCCAGAAGGTTAGCCTCAATGTCAGTGTTTATTAAGGTAGATTCTTGAAAGAGGATAACAAAGGAGAAAGCAGTGAAGAGGTGCTGGGGGCTGTGAGGCTATCAGCATAGAGAAGCTTCTGGAAAGATATTTTATTCTGCAGTGTAGGAAGCCATTGGGAGGTTTGGGGAACAGTTGCCTCTTTCTTGCTGCTGAAAGTCTCATTCGTGGCCAAGGAAAACAGCTGTTGAAATGGGACATGGCATCGGTGGGCGCCAGTAGTCACAGATGAGACAAGTGATTAAGGCCTGGGTATAGCTTACGGGATCAATAACTACTGCTTCCTACCTGCCTTGCCTTTCACAGACCTGAGAAGATGCCATTGTTCTCAGGATGAGCCCATGCTCCGGCTCTGCCTCTTCCCTGGGAGCATATTCAGCAACTAGTTATGGCCACCGCAATGCTGGGTGTTACGGTGAGGGACAGGGCTTTGCTGTTTGAACCAAGCTCCAAAACAACTTAGGGTTTTTGGTTTTTTGTTGTTGTTGTTGTTTGGTTTAGTTGGTTTTGTTTTGTTTTGAGACTGGGTTTCTTTAACAAGAGTAGATTTTAGTTAAAGACAGGCAGAGTAAACTTTCCAGGGAAGCAGCCAAAGAAGCCATGAAGCTTCAAGAAAGATTTATCTTTGAAGGCCTGGTGCCCATAGGTGGGTCTGAGTCTGAGGCCAGCCTGGTCTACAGAGCAAGTCTCAGGACAGCCAGAGAACTGCACACAGAAACCCTGTCTCAAAACAAAAACTTACTCTTTTTAGTTATGTGCGTACATCATATACAAATCCATATCCATAAATCTAAACATATAGACACATATGAGCCTGTGTGTCTGTGAACCACAGGGAGTGCCCAGGGAGGCCATGTGGGATGGCTCTGGAGCTGAGTCACCCAACATGGGAGCTGAGAACTGAATTCAGGTCCTCTATAAAAGCAGTACTGCTCTTAACCACTGAGCCATCTCTCCAGTCTGTCTCACTCTCCCCAACTCTTTCCTGTTTGGTTGGTTTTCTGGGGGTTTTTTTTTGAGCCAATCTTTTTTTTTTTTTTTTTTTGAGACAAGGTTTCTCTTTGTACCTGGCTGTCCTGGAACTCACTCTATAGACCAGGCTGGCCTCAAACTCAAGAGGTCTACCTCTGCCTAATGACTGCTTGGATTAAAGGCATGTACCATCACCACCAACACTGGCTACCCAGCTCTTTTTTATGAGACAAGATCTCACTATGTAGCCATGGCTGGCTAGAACTTGCTATATAAACTCCCCATTCCTTTCATATAGAGGAATATTGAAAATATATTCCTGTTGGGCGGTGGTGGAGCACACCTTTAATCCCAGCACTTGGGAGGCAGAGGCAGGCAGATTTCTGAGTTTGAGGCCAGTCTGGTCTACAGAGTGAGTTCCAGGACAGCCAGGGCTACACAGAGAAACCCTGTCTCGGAGAAAAAAAAAAAAAAAGAAAGAAAAAAAAAAAGAAAATCTATTCCTAAGCCAGGCATGGTGGCACACACTATTAATCCAAGCACTTGGAAGGCAGAGGCAGGCAGATCTCTTACTGTTGGAGGCCAGCCTGCTTTACAAAGTTCCAGGACAGCCAGGGCTACACAGAGAAACCCTGTGTCAAAAAAAAAAAGTATCTTCGGTTCATCTGCGCAGAAAGTCTCTTGAATGAGAGTGACTGCCCTTACTTTTCATGGTGTCCATGATGTGGCGTTGCTGGAAGTTTGTCAGTTTGGACTCCTTCATCATCACTGCAAAAGAAAGCCGCGGCTGAGTTCCAGGGCTTCAGAAGACACCCTCACTCACCACGCCCCACCCCAGCAGACACCCTCACCTTACCATGCCCCACCCCACCCCTTCCTCACCCCCTCCCCTGCAATGTCCCACTGTAGCACTGTCTCCTCTGTTCTGCACTGAGCTTCCCCACTCCTCTGCCTACTTCATCTTCTTTAGAGTGCCTGTCACTTAAGGTTCTTTTCTTTTTTTTTTAAGATTTATTTATTTATTTAATGTGTGTGAGTACATTGTAGCTGTACAGATGGCTGTGAGCCATCATGTGGCTGCTGGGAATTGAATTTAGGACCTCTGCTCGCTCCGCCCGCTCGCTTTGGCCCTTCGAGCAGACGCAACAGAAGAAGGCAGCAGATCTCATCATGGATGGTTGTGAGCCACCATGTGGTGTCTGGGATCTGAACTCAGAACCTTCAGAAGAGCAGTCAGTGCTCTTACCCGCTCAGCCATCTCTCCAGCCCTCTTTTCTTTTTAATTTATCTATCTTTTTATTTATTGGTTTATTTCTAGAAACAGTTTCACTATGTAGCCTGGCTGTCCTGAAATTTGGTATTTACATTTGGCAGGCCTCAAACTCACAAAGATCCACCCACCTCTTTCTCCAGAGTGCTAGAATCAAAGACATGAGCCACTATATGCAGCTTTTTTTCTCCCTTAAGACTGTGAGTGGAGCCAGGCGTGGTGGCGCACGCCTTTAATCCCCGCACTTGGGAGGCAGAGGCAGGCAGATTTCTGAGTTCAAGGCCAGCTTGGTGTACAGAGTGAGTTCCAGGACAGCCAGAGCAACACAGAGAAACCCTGTCTCGAACGCCGCCCCCCCAAAAAAAACAAAAGAGAGAGAGAGAGAGAGAGAGAGAGAGAATTATCTTTTGCAGTCCTCTCGACACTCTATTCCTAGCACCCAGGACAATATCCAAATCATACACTAGAGTTTTAGTCGTTGAATAATTAATGTATACATGTTCATCCACTTAGCAGAGTCTGGAGCTACCACTGTGAGCTGAAACAGGAAGAAGGTTCTTTGCTCTCTGGCGTTCACCAATTAGGAGGAGATAACTGGGACACTAAACACCTATAAGACTATATATTATGCTAAGCCTGGTGAAGGGAATTGAATTTGGTACTGTGGAGGTCCTACCGCGGTGAGGAGGAGACAGGCTTCATTGAAAGTGCATGTAAACGATGAGCTAACCATTCCAAAACTCCCCATCTCTGGCCTTTGATTCTCCCCCGAACCTTTCTGAATCCCAAGCTCTGAAGGGAAAACCCCGCACCGCTCAGGTCGTTGATCCCCTAATGCACTGTACCTCTGAGCAGCTCACAGGTCTCCGGCGTGTAAGCTGCTTGCTTATGGCAACGGCGGAACCCGGTTCCTTTGGTCACTGAGTCCACCCTCTCCTGGGAAGCCATGGGAGGGCCCTAGGAGGGAGAGAAGCAATAACCCGCCCTCGTCCCGCGTCGCAGCCGGGGAGTCTGAGAAGCTGATGCCCGATCCCTCGGCTCCGGACAGCGCACTGACCGCAGTCCCTATCGTGACGGTCCGGGAAGGAGCGCTCACCTTAAACGATGACCCGGCCGTTGCAGAGCCCTCCTCACAGAGATCCTCCGGGGAGCCAGAGTGTCAGCGTCCCCACCAAGAGCTCTTGTTACCATGGTAACTAGCGACACGCCCCCCACGTACGCGCATCAGCGCCTCGAGGTCGGCAGCCTCCCGGAAGTGATCGTGCCTGGGTCACGGCGCAAGCGCAAACTACTCGTGGTGCTGCGAGGGGCTGAGCGCGCGTTTCTCCGTTCTGCATCTCGGACCCGCCAGTGCGGAGAAGGCAGCATGTCAGACAACGAGGACAAGTGAGGGCGGGCCACGGAAGGGAGAGGTCGTGGTGCGAGTCGGGCTTTTGGAGCACAGGCTACCCCAGCGGCTGGATTGGTGGGGCGAAGTCTTCAGAACTTCCTACTTTGCGGAGCAGTGGGGACAGTGGGCAGAGATTTCATTCCGTGTAGCCCCTGCCCTCCGAGCGCTCTCTTTCTGGAAGGGAATGCTAGTGGTGTAGCTTATGTAGTCGTAGAAGTCGGAAGGAAAAAGCAACCCAGAGTATGGCCTGGAAGGCTGGGAGCAGACGCGGTCTTGGAACTAAATGATAGTAGCAGAGATGGCCAGAAGCGGCGATAGACTCTGGCGAGCATGAAGTTTAGTGTTGTTTGAGGCAAGATTTCACTCTGAAACCCGGGCTGCCCGGAAATTCACTATGTAGCTAAGGCTGGCTTTGAATTCGCCACAGTCCTCTGCTTCACCTTCTCAAGTGTTGATATATCTCGCATGAGCCACCAGACCCGGCTGGATTATGAACATATTTTTATTTTATTTAATTGGAGACCAAATATAACCGTATATCAGGTGGTTCGAACTTAGAGATCCATCTTCCTCTGCCTTCCAAGTGATGCGTATTTTTGTTCTTTTTTTTTTTCTTTTTTTTGAGACAGTCTCTCTAGACAGTCCTAGCTGCCCTGGAAGTCACTGTGTAGATTTGGCTGTCCTTAACAGAGATCTGCCTGCCTGGATTTCAGGGTTGCGCCGCCATGCCAGGCTCCTGATATATTTTAAAGATAGAACCTAAAGGATTTCCTGATGGGCTCTATGGGTTAGGTCAAAAGAGAAGATAAGCTATGGTAGTCCAGGTTTATCAGTAGTATAGATATATCAGTCAGAACTCAGAGACTGGGTGTGGTAGCTCACACCTGTAATCTTAGCACTTGGGAGGCTAAGGCAGGAGAATTGCCAGGAACTAGATCTCACGCTATGCTACACTATGTGTCTCAGGCCAGCCTGAGTTACATAGTATGCAGTGAGATTGACTTCAAAACAAGCAAACCAAACACAGGCAAAAATGCAATGAAAGCAGAGTTGGCAGTGTTGACCAGGGCAGTGAGTGGCATCAGAGAAGAGATGGCTAGTGAGTGACTGGGGGAAGGAGAACCCAGAAAAGGAGCCCCTCCCCCAGAGTGGGAAAAGGAGCTCCTCTCCCAGAGGGGGAGGCAGGAGGGAAGGGTTCAGCCTTGTGAAGATCCTTAGTGAAGCTGTGGGTGGTGCAAGCCTTTGGTCCCAGCACTCAGGGCAGAGACGGGGAGCTCTGAATTCAAGTCCAGCCTTGTCTGCAGAGTGAGTTCCAGGACAGCCAGGCAGCACCAAGAGACACTTTCAGCCCGGGGGGAAGGGGGGTCGTTGGGTGGGGTGATGATCCTCCGTGAGCACAAAAAGGATGACTTTGGGGCTTGCGGGTTTGGTGAAAATCTTAACTGAGATGACTGGGGAGGTGAAGAATTGGAGGCAGTGAGTTTGGGCAGCTCCCTCATACATTTTGCACCACAGGAGGCTAATGAGATGGATCAGGGGCTAAAGGTGTTTTTGCTGCACAAGCCTGACAACCTAGGTTTGATCCCTAGAATCTGTGGTAGGAGAGAGTGGGAAAGGTAGTCCTGGAGTGTATGTGGGCCTGCAATGCAAACACACATCATGCGCACATTAGCAATAAGTAAAAATATTTTTTGAAGCCTTGTGACTGGAGGCCATGAAAATGGTAACGTCACCCTGGCCTTCCGTGCTTTTGTTTGTTTGTTTTCTCCACCATAAGGGAATATGGAATGAAGCTGTAGTAGGAGGGGAAAGAATAATGGTGTGTTTGTTTGTTTTTTAAAAAGATTTATTTATTTATTATATGTAAATACACTGTAGCTGTTTTCAGACACACCAGAAGAGGGCATCAGATCTCATTATAGACAGTTGTGAGCCACCATGTGGTTGCTGGGATTTGAACTCAGGACCTTTGGAAGAGCAGTCAGTGCTCTTAACCCCTGAGCCATCTCTACAGCCCTGTATTTCTCTTCTTATGATAGGCTGAAACTGTCTTTATGACAAGAGGGGTGGCTTAGAGGTTATTAACCTTTGCTGATTTTCCAGGGAGTAAAACCTTAGTTCCCAGCACCAGGTAGACAACTCCAGCTTCAGGGGCTCTTACACCCTCTTCTGGATTCCACAGGCACTTGCATGTGCGTACACTCACATTTACATACACAAACTCATAGATAAAATAAACCTTAAAAAGACCAGAAAAGTACATGTTTACATCCTAACTGGAGTAGTTCACATAGAGGGAAACCATAATGAATGACTCCTAGCATAGTGTGGGGACACATGGGACAAGATTGGAGGCATAAAGTGACCCTCTAAAGTTTGGTTCCCTTGTTGAGATTTGCAGATCTCCCGTCTGTCACCTCTGAGACAGTGGGCTGTCTCGGGTTCTGGCCGGTGATGCTCTAACCACCAGTTTTTTCTGGCAGTTTTGATGGCGATGACTTTGATGACGTGGAGGAGGACGAAGGGCTTGACGACTTGGAGAATGCTGAGGAGGTCAGTGGCCAGCCTTGGCCCTGCGCTGCAGCCGGGACACCGTGGGGTGGGCCGTGCTCACCAAGGGCTTTCACTGTTCGCTTTCCTGGAATGTGACTCCACAGATGAGCTCTGGGCCTTCGAGTGTCACCTCAACTAGGTCTTAGGATTACTGTGTCTTACTACGTATGGTTTGTTGGTGGTGGCTCTTAGTGTATATATTGCCTGGAATTTACTATTTTAAGCCAGGCTGGCTTGTAGCTCATGAGAAGTCAGCTTCCTCTGCGCTTGGGTGCTAGGATTAAAGGCACGGGTAGAAGAAACCTTGGTCTGTTTTAAACACTTAGAACGGTTTGGCATATGGTAAGCATTCAGCAAACAATTACTTTTTTTTTTTCCGAGACTGGGTTTCTCTGTGAGCTGTCCTGGAACTCACTCTGTAGACCAGGCTGGCCTCGAACTCAGAAATCTGCCTGCCTCTGCCTCCCAAGTGCTGGGATTAAAGGCGTGCGGCACCACCGCCCGGCACAATTACTTTTTTTTAAACGTATTTTTTATGCATGTGCTGTGTGCAGGTACACTTACCTATGCAGTGCATGTGGAGGTCAGAGGTCGTCCTCTATCGTTCTCCATCTTACATGACTGGAGTAGTTCACAGAAAGGGTCTCTCTAAACTTGGGGCTCAGTGGGGCTGGCGAGATGGCTCAGTGGGTAAGAGCACTGACTGCTTTTCCGAAGGTCCTGAGTTTGGGTCCCAGGAACTACATGGTGGCTCACAACCACCTGTAATGAGATCTGACGCCCTCTTCTGGTACATCTGAAGACAGCTACAGTGTATTATGCCGGAGTGAGTGGGGCTGGAGCAAGCAGGGTTCAATTCCCAGCAGCCACATGATGGCTCATGGCCATCTGTACAGCTATAGTGTACTCATACACATAAAATAAATAAAATAAATCTTTTAAAAAACAAAACAAAACTTGGGGCTCAGTGCTTCAGCTAGGCTGGCAGCCAGCAGACCCCAGAAATCCTTCTGTCTCTACCACTAGTTCTGTGGCTGCAGGCACACACTGTAACAGACCCAGACTTTACATGGAGGCTAAGACCCAAATTTAGGTCCTCCAGTTTGGGCAGCAAGCACTTTACTCTCTGAGACAAACCCTAACCCTTAATTCTTGGTTTTAGAATCATGTAAACACATCATGGGCTGTGCACCTTCCTGCCAGCAGCCATTGCTCTAAGCTTCTGTTTTCTTCTCTAAGTCCAGGCTCTGCTATCAAAAACTCTTTGTGCCTTGGCATCTGTGCCAGTTATTATTACTGTGTGTGTGCGTGCACGCATGCTGCAGGGGATGGAACCCATGGTCTTATGTGTTCTCTGTCTCTAGCCTGAATAGAGCAGAGTACAGCAGGTTGTTGCTTAGTATGGGTTTGGCTCTTTCTCATTTACCATGACTGTTCTAGTCCCTTGACCCATTGCCATACAAAAGATCCAGTTCAAGGTGTGCTCATCACTTACAGGGCCAGCTTTTTGGGCAAGACAGCTGGTTCTGGAGTTCTGAACAGTCGTCTTTATTGCTAGCTTGGAGATTTTGGTCAGGTTGGCTGACTCTTGAAGCCCCTGGAATAGGGACCAGAGTCCTTGCCTTACAAGTCTGTGTGAAGTGAAGGATTACGTGGGGTGTCATTGAGTGGTTGCTCTGTCAATGACACCCACAAAGGGTTGATGGTGATGGGGAGTTTCTGTTATCATCTTCCTACCTGATCCAAAACTCGCCCTGAGATTTCCCCTCTGTTTGTTTGGTATCCAGGAGGGTCAGGAAAATGTCGAGATTCTCCCATCTGGTGAGCGACCACAGGCCAACCAGAAGCGGATCACCACTCCTTACATGACCAAGTATGAGCGAGCCCGCGTACTGGGCACCCGGGCTCTCCAGATCGCGTAAGTGTTGTCCTTTGGCCATCTTCTCTGTCAGTTCAGCCTCAGTGAGCCCCAAGCTGCTGGTCCTGCCCTGCCCTGTTGTGTCCGGGCTTGTGCTGTGCTTTAGGGAGCCTGTGGTATAATGTAAGAAGTAGACATGAAAAGTGACAGTAAAGCCGGGCGGTGGTGGCGCACGCCTTTAATCCCAGCACTTGGGAGGCAGAGGCAGGCAGATTTC
>NW_022196893.1:9842090-9852385 GCF_008632895.1 Mastomys coucha
AAAAGAAAAGTGACAGTAAAAATCCTGGTCAGGCCTGGTAGCAGAGACCCATGATAGAAGACACTCAGGAGACAGAAACAAGAGGATCTTGGGTTCAGGGGCCCACCTAGGCTATAGAGTGCGTTCCGGGCTAGTTTAGGCAGCTAGTAAGACGCTGCCCCCGGGTAAAGCATGAAAAGAGGAACTCGGGTAGGGGTCTGCCCAGCCCATGTGATTATCTGAGTTCAGATAATTCCTGTCATTTGGTCAAACAAAATTAGAGTGAATTCAGGCAAGGCTACAACAGCTCCTTCAGGCTTCTGCTGACGTGAGGGAGACCGGCCAGCCCAGGGAAGTAAACAGGCTCTTTCTTCACTTGGGAAAACCTGGGAGTAGCGGCGGCTTCTGGGTAACATTTTGTTTTCCTAAATTTGGTGGCAGGCGGGTGAGCTCAGCCCGTCCAGTGATTGCTGTAACCTCAGAGGAGGCAGAGTGTTAGTGGGACTCTAGTGGGGGACCCAAGCCTGGGTGAAACTGCTGACTTCTCACATGTTGGTATGGGAAGTGTGGATGCTTCAGGATGGACTAGGGAAAAGGACAAAGAGCAGTGGGGCATTCTCCCACGGGGCACGGGGAGGCGTAGCGCTGTGAGCATCCCCTACCACAGGTTCAGACAGCCCTGGGTAAAGGTGACTGTGGTGTCTGCCTTGGTAAAGGGTCTTATGTGTAGACAAGGTTGACCTCAGCCATCCTCAGCTATTGACCTTTCTCCAGCATGGCTGCACTCTTGGCTCCTTTGAGTAAAGCCACCTTCAGGGGATTCGGTCCTAGTGGCCTAGGGATACTCTCTGTTAGGGCTCCATGTGGCTAATTAAATTAATTAAATTGGCTCTGTGAGGCAGTGCACTCCTTTAACCCCAGCACTCAGGAAGCAGAGGTATGTGGATCTCTGTAACTTCGAGGCCAACTTGGTCTACATAAGGAGTTCCAGGAGAGCCTTGGAAATAATAAATACATTTTTGTTTTAAAGGGCCCAGAGAAGTTAAAAGTGTGTCCTGCTCTTGTAGGGCAACTGAGTCATGGCCCTATAACCTCAGCTCCAGAGGGATCTGACACTCTGGCCTCCATAGGAACCTTCACTCCTGCACAAACTCCAACACAGACACACAAATACAAATATTTTTTTAAATTTGATAAATAAAGTTAGTAAAAGATGTTAGCAAACCTTCAGAGGCAGGTTCAAATTGGCATGCGTCTGATAAGCCAGTGTGGAACACTCACAGGAAGTGAGGCAGCCTGACAACCCTGGTCTAAGCCAATCAAAGGGTCATATTCTGTGGGAGGAAGAAAGATCCACTTAGTCCAGGCTTTAGTGTTCCTTCTGAGGGATGCCATGCCCTGTGTTCAAGCACAGCCAGGCTGGAACCCATACACTGAGGACTGGCCTGTGCCTTTGCTTAGGCACTGAATGAAATGCCATCTTGGATAGCTTTTGGTTGGCCCTCTAGCACCACCTGCTGGTTGATGTCACTCACTTCTTCCTAACTGGGTGGGTGGCATGATTATTTATAGTGGTTGCAGCACAAGACAGCCACTTCAAAGCCTGCATTTGTATGACCATGGGGACACTGATGAACGATGCCCTTCAGTTCCTCCTGTTATGTGTAGAGAGAGTGGACACAGGCAGGTCAGGGCAGTGGTTACTCATGTAAAGCCCTGTGGCTGACAAAACCCTTATATGTTCTACTGACCTTATATGTTGACCTTATATGTTCTACTGCTGAGCTATACCTCAAGTTTTGAGGACCTTTCATTATTCAGTAAAGACATTTGGATTCTGCTCTAGGGAAAATTTCAGGCTTTTAGGATTAGCAGAGACCAGAATATTTCATCATAAACTAATACGTGTCTGTCTCAGTGTGGTTGATCCCCAAAGTCACCCAGCACCTCTGAAGTTATAGTTCTCAGACCCCTTCATGAGATGAAGGATTCTGTCTCATGGCTCTGGATCAGCAATTAAGAGCACTTGGTACTCTTGCCAGGTTTGGTTCCTACCATGCACATGGTGGCTCACAACTCCCTTCCCTCCGGTACTGGTGTATCCAATGTCCTCAAACACATGGACCTCCATGTAAGCAAAACACCCATATACATACAAGATATTTTATACAAGATAAAATAAATAACCCCCCCTTTTTGTTTTGTTTTGTTTTTTTGAGACAGGGTTTCTCTGTGTAGCCCTGGCTGTCCTGGAACTCACTCTGGAGACCAGGCTGGCCTCTAACTCAGAAATCCGCCTGCCTCTGCCTCCCAAGTGCTGGGATTAAAGGTGTGTGCCACCAACCATCCAGTTTAATTAGAACCCTTTTAAAAATATCTGTCCTGATGGTCTGGAGAAGGCATTGGCTTTGGATGCTTGTTAGTAAGTCTGAATCTATTGGTGTTAGCCTGTCCAGGGTTATTAGAGCTGTCTGTCTGCAGAAAACAGGCCTGGAGTTGTCAGGCCCTTGTTTGCTATTGGAGCTTTTGCTTGGACTAAGCATTGGCTGGAGACTGGGCCCTCATAGTGGACCATGTGTGGTCCTGGGCCACTAGACACTCATGGTCTGTTGTGGACAGTAGTGCAGTAAGTGGCTTTGATGCCAAGAAAGGCACAGAAGATGGAGATTCCCAAAGTGGTGACATCTGAGCTCTCTCATACTTGTCGAAACAGAGAGAACTGTGTGAGAACAGAAAGTAGAAATGAAAGGAATCTGTGCTGAGCCTGTTGTCTGTATTGTGACAGGAGACCCGAGGCCAGGCTTCTGGCTCATAGTCCTGGAGCTTGGAAGGTTCTAGAACATGGCACCTCACCTGTGCGTCCTCAGGCTGCATCATAACATGGCAGTGTGTCATTTGGTGGAACTGAGCAACTCTGCTGGCTTCGATTTCTCTTCCTCTAATAATGCCGCTTAGGGCATCATGGTGGTCACACCCGCATAGCTTTCCAAGGGCTCCTCCTTCAGTACCATCATCATCTTAATTTGGAGGATCCTTAGAACCATAATATGGCTGGGCGGTGGTGGCGCACACCGGTAGGATTTGCTGAAGGAGGCAGAGGCAGGAGGATCACAAGTTTGAGGCCAGCCTGGGCTACACATTGGGCTGGAGAGATGGCTTAGCTGTTAGGAGCACTGACTGCTCTTCTAGAGGTCCTGAGTTCAATTCCCAGAAACCCCATAGTGGCTCACAACCATTTGTAATGAGATCTGACGCCCTCTTCTGGTGTGTCTGAAGACAGCGACAGCGTACTTATACACATAAAATAAGTAATTCTTTAAAAAAAAAAAAAAAAAAAAAAAACCAAAACCCATAATACAGTGCAGGCATGGAAGCTTGTTCTGGCTTGAATGAAGGGCCAGGCTGGAAGAGTGTAGCCCTTCTGGGGATGCTGCTGTGAGGGGCCTTCTGATGGAGCATTACATGGAGATGACTTGAGTATATTACGTGGGACACATCCTACCACAGTGGTTAGGAACAGATCTTGGTTCTGCCACTCTGCCTACGTGACCCTGGGCAGGACACTTACCTTTCTATATCTTAGTTTCCTCAATAGTGAAATGGAAGTCAAAGTGTAGGTCTCCCTCACTGGAGTAGAGAATCATGGCAAGAGACCGTGACAGGTGTGCAGGGGACCCTTCTAGTTTCTGGTTTTTGTCATCATTTCCCCAGTGAGGCAGGGATCTCTTCTTCATTTTTAAAAGGGTCTAGGGGATATGGAGAGAAATTCAGTGACTTGTGCTTGGAGGCATAATTTAAATCCAATCTTTGAGCCTTCCCTCTGCTCGGTGGTGGCTCCCTGAACACTACTGCCACCATGCCTACCTGTCCAGGTGACCTGGCTAGATGAGGATCAGGATACCAGATCCACCTTCTCTGAGCCTTGTCTGCTGCCTCTCTAACCTCTCTCTGTCCCTGCAGGATGTGTGCCCCGGTCATGGTGGAGCTGGAGGGGGAGACAGACCCTTTGCTCATCGCCATGAAGGAACTCAAGTAAGTTCCTCCAGACAGTGGTTCCTCCTTCAGAGTCCAGCAGGCATCTCGGCCTCTATAGATCTTGGGCTCGTTCATAGTCAGCTCCCTGGGTGCTGCTACCACCTGTTCCCTGCTGAGAGCCAGGGCACCAGCCCTCACATGTGACTTCTTTCCACAACAGGGCCCGAAAGATCCCCATCATCATTCGCCGTTACCTGCCAGATGGAAGCTATGAGGACTGGGGTGTGGACGAGCTCATCATCAGCGACTGAGCAGAGCTGTCAGACTGTGCTGGGCACCATTTCTATGCCTGTTTTATACATGTAAATAATAAACTTCATCCTTCCCACCCCCTCTACCCCTGTTACCTGTGTGCCGCCACCTCCCCTGCTGCAGGAGTGGATAGACATTGAGGTGGCCCTGTGACTGTTAGCTTTTTCTAAAACATCAAGACCCTTAGTCCGTGGGTCCCCCCCCCATCCCTCCATCTATCTCCCCACGCACCAGAGCAAAAGCTGCTGCAGGGGAGACACCTCAGCTGCCTTCTCAGCAGACAGATGAGTCTTTGTGCCCAGGGAGCTGGTTGCCACGGAAACCCCCAATTTCCTTTCCAGTGGGGACTGGCTGCAGGGGCTTCTCCCTTCTCAGGAGTATCACAGAGCAGGTTTCATCAAGCCAGCCATTGTTCCTAGGGACCTGCCTGGAGCTCTTATCGAGGGCTCAGATCCCCTTTCAGGAGGTGCTTTGGCAGGAAGCGCGGGGGTGCAATGGTCCTCACTGTCCCCAGGCAGAGCCCTGTTGGACAAGTCAGCAACTGGAGCAAGGACCAAAGTGCCTTTCCATCCCTGTCTCCACTCTGTCCCAGGCCGGTGCCACACAGTGCCCTCATGATGTACCTCTCTGGTCTGCCACCTTGTGCCATCTCCTCCTCAGACCTAAACTCGAGTTCCTCTCCTGCCTTAGCAGGCCCTCTTGTGCATCCTGCCTCCCACCCCAGGAAGCCCCTTTCATATCCTGAGCTAGATAGAGAGCAGTGTGTAGAGCCAGGGGTGGTAGGGCACACCTATATTCCCAGTACTGAGGAGGTGGAGGCAGGTACAGTGCAGTGAGTTCAAGGTCAGCCTGGGCTGCATGAGTCCTTGTCTAAGATTTTTTTTTTTTTTTAGAAAAGAAGGCAGCCATGGGGCATAGTTGGAAGAATGGCTTTTGAGTGGCCCAGCCTGACTCTGGCCTAGTGCAACCCTCAGGAGACATGGTGTGCACATGGCGAGCACATGGGATTGGGTACCCTGGTCAGGGTGGGAAGGAGTGGCCACAGTAGTAGGAGGGGTGCTTGCTGCTCTGGCTAAGGGTTAATTCTGGGAGTCGGAGACTTCGCACCCCTGCCACCCTCCTCCAAGCCTTTGGAATCCTTTAATCAAGTTGGGTGCTGAAATTTCAGCCCTGAAATGCCGCCTTTGTGCTGGCATCCAGGCAGCCGCCCCAGAGTGCGGGGGTCACTTTCTCTGCCCCATTTCTCTAAATGGTCTCTTTGTTCCCTGCTGGGCTGCTCAGTATCAGATGTGATTAAAGGGAGATGAGGCTTGGGGAGGAGGGGAGTTAACCCTTAGGGGATAGGGTGTAAGAAGAAGTGGGTGCCTTTCCTCTGGCCTTCCTCTTTGAAGGCTGCTGTTCTTGGGCAGCCCCTTGTTGATCTGGCAGGCCTGGGGTTGTCTCCTGTGGAATATGCTGTCACTTGCCAACACTGTAAAGTCTCCCATCTCCTTAGGCTTATGGTCATCCTGTCAGTCATTTAAAAACACCTGACACCAGAGCGTCTGCTGAGCCGGAACACATCCAAGCCTGTGTTCGAGGGATGTGTACAACCTGCTAACACTGGCTTCTGTTTTTTTTGTCATCCCCCACGACCATTTCCCCACAGCCTACACCATGCCGTGATGACATGGACACGTTCTATAAGGTAGCACCCCTCTCATAAGGTAGATGGCACAGCCACCTTGCCAGCTCTGTCTACAGTTCCGCCTTGGCAGTGGACAGATGGCCTGCTTTTCGGGAAAGGGGCAAGTAGAGCGTCAGCATGAAAGGCCAGTGTGAGGTCGCTTCACGTCTGACGGTGCTGGTGGCATAGATGGAAACCTGCAACCACGAGCAGGTCAGGTCTTAGGGGTGGCTATTGTCAAATCAAATTTAAAAAAAAGGTTTTATGATATCTGGTCTGGTAGGTCAAGGGACTACGTCTGCTCTTGGTTTTACCAGGGAGCTGCAGCCTCCAGACATCTGTGATGGGTGAAGGACACAGTCCCTGTGTGAGGAAGAGAGCTGATGTAGAGGGGCACTCGGGGTAGTGGCCCCCCTTTCATTTATTAGTGACTTCAGTGAAGGTACTCAGATATGTAGGTGGATCTACCTGGACCTAGCTCAGGGGAGGTGAGGCCCCAAGGTGTAACAGGTGGAGCAGTGGGCCAGATTCAACAGATAATCTATTAAAGGTCAATAAAACACAAAAAGAGCTTCTGTACGGTTCGTATGGTCCGATGCTCTATCAGATGCTGTTGAGAAGAGCAAGGGCTTCAGATACCAAGCGTCGAGGCAGCCAGCAGTTGGGGCCAGGTGGTCAGAAGAGCTTACCGGTGCAGAGTTGACATTGTAAAGCTGGGTGGGCTTGGCTCCTGGTAACCAGCCTCCCAGGGGCTAACGGGGATGAAGGGATGGTGTGGAGCAGTGGAACCAGGAAAGTAGCTCAGGGGACAAACTGTCAGAGTACCAGCTTCCCAAAGCATGAGGCCTCAGAGGCCAAAAGCATGGATATCCCTGGCAAAGGGAGCAAACCAGGAGCACACGAGGAACTTCGCTAGATGGGACTGCCCAGCTGTTGGCACTTCCTGTCAGAACAACTTCGTAGAGATTTCCCCTGACCTTGGTGATGCGAGCTGGGCAGTGGCATAGGTCATAGCCCCTACTGAGGACAAACTCTTGAGGGGCACAGTGGATGGGGTTTGGCTTAGACTGAAACAGTCTGCTGTTCTGGTGGCTCAGCTAGATGCTGGCATGGACCTCTCTCTCTCTCTCTCTCTCTCTCTCTCTCTCTCTCTCTCTCTCTCTCTCTCTCTCTCTCTCTGTGTCTCTCTCTCTCCCTCCCTTCCTCCCTCCCTCCCTCCCTCCCTCTCTCTCTCTCTCTTTCTCTCTATTTGTGTGTGTGTCTGTGTGTGTGTGACATGTTTATCTGTGTTGGGGGAGGTAATGGATGGATGTGTGTGGCCACAGAAGGTCCATCCACACCCATACATTCCATGGACCCAGGCCTGACTGCTCACCTCAGGAACAAGGGAGACTAACTAGTCCACTGCTCTTTTTTGAAAAGCTGTCCCCTGAGTTCCTGGCATATTCCCCTCTGTCACGTGACAGAGTGGCTGCAGTGAGCTGAGCAGGTAGGAGTCAGAGCTGGACCTGAGAAGGGTGAGTAACCCCCATGGGTGGCTTTCTTCTGAGGTAAGTCCACCCATCAGGAATCTGGCTGGCTGACTTCCTTCACCGTCCACATGTCCTTCGGGAGGAAAGATCCTAAGGAATCTCACTTGCACTCTGAGGGCTGCTTGTGGGAATGAGGAAACAACAGGTAAGGGGTAAGAGACCAAGAGACAGGCCAGGTCAGGCCACCAAGCAGGCCACCAGAAGCTTTGATTTTATTACTTGGAGTGCTTAATGTAAGTTAATCGGGGCTGGAGTAGCTAGAGGGACAGGAACATGGCGACTATGGAGATAAATAAAGGGGCAGCGATGTGTTACATGTGGACTGGGCTGCAGACAGATGGGGAGACAGCTACGTACTTTATTAAGGTATCACTGGAGCAAAGGGTGCAAGGCAAAGGTAGACTGTACATGGCAGGGGTTTAGTGTCTAGCCTGCTGCCAGCAAACCCAGGTACTGGGCTCTGGGGCGAGGGCCCGTACAGTGCTAACTCTGAGCCTGGGGGACTTGAGGCTGACAGAAGGCAAGAGGAAGGCAGAATGAATTGCCTTTTGACTCTTTTCCTGGAGCCCCTCCCCCCTCACCTAGGGTGGGCCTTGAGGTGTGGAGGTGGTGGGGAAGAACATGGGGGCTCTCCTCAGTTAGGCAAGGGATGAGGTTATTGATGCAGAACTGGATCTGGGGACCTCGGCCAGTTCCCACATTCAGGTGAAGAAGGGGCGGAGAAAGGATCAGAGCTTTCGAGTGTCCCACCCTGCTCTTCACAAAGCTGTTCAAAGCTGTCCTCAGTGAGTCCTTAGTGACAGGACGGAGCCAGCTCCAGGCTTTGAGGCGGGTCCCTGGGCAGCCTAGCTCTTAGGCACAGTGACACAGTAGCACACGGGGCCCTTGCTCTCCAAGGAGATAACAGGAGCAGTGAGGTCTCCTACCCTAACCCTTCCTGCCTCCCTGAAGGACTGAGCAGGACTTCTCAGGTCCTGGGATAGAGGGTCATTTCTGGGGATGGGTGGCCCCTCATCCTCAGTCTGAGATAGCCACCAAACTCCTCCTTTGCCAGCTCAGTCAGGGCTTGGCCTCCAGACCCAGGGTGGGTGGAGGTCATCGGGGCAGGAGCTGGCAGAAGCCTTCCTGCTGCTGTCAGCCTCTGCAACCTCCTCCACTGCCAGGCCTGAGGCTGACGAGGAGCAGGGCACATAGGCTGGGGGAAGGGGCCCTGGGGCCATGTGGGCACTGGTGGCGACGGGGCCCCTCTAAGGTCGGGATAGAGTCGTATATACTGGCTGCTCCCAGTGTGTGGGACTGTGGGATTGGGGCCCTGAAGGGCTGGGGTCAGAGATGGCCGTGTAGAGGGGCCGCTGAGAGGGTCCCATGTAGGAAAAGGCTGAGTAGAGGCCAGAGGCCTGGCCTGCATGGCCATAATAGGGTCCTGAGGGTTGATGGTCAGAGTAGTCAAACTGGGGGCGTGAGATGGAGGGGAAGGCAGAGCCGTAGTGCGGCAGACTGAGGGAGGTGTAGGCGATCTGGGAAGTGGACGGCTGGTCGGTGTAGTGTGGGGGTCCCTGGGGGCCTGTGGTCTCTGTCTTCACCTGGGCTTTGGCATCCACACCAGGGGGCGAGACCGTGGGCAGAGCCACACCTGGTGGCTTGGAGATCCAGGCAGAGTGTCCACTGGCCACAGCCAGGGCACTGCCCAGCCCGTAGCCAGCTGCCGAGTAGCTACCCACGTGGCCTGGGTGCCCATTGGGTGGCAGGTATTGGTCCAGCTCAGTCACATCAAAGGTCTCCATGTTGGACATTACCTCGTGGCTGATCTCCCCGATGTCCACGTTGCCGAAGTCGATGTGGGGCTTCCCGCCCTCCCCCAAGGAGCGCCCATCCCTTTTGGGGTCTGCCTTGCCGGACTGCAGCTCTGTCTTTGGGGTGGTTGGAGGGGTGGGAGGGCCATGGCTCTGGCCTGGGTAGGAGAGAGGGGGGCAAGAGTGAGCAGGTTAGAGGCAAGTGGACCCTAGCAGGCCTTCTGGCCCATCTCCAGGCAGCAGGATGCTGACCTCTGAGGCTGGTTTCCTGGTCATGATGCTTAACATGCTGGGTATCATTCTGGGCCCTGCCTGTTCTTCAGAATGCCCTTGACATCTGTTGGTGACTCTTCCTGCCTAGCCCCGCCTGTCCTGTCCACTTTGGACTGTTAATCTCTTACCGTGTCCCATGTCCAAACAGCACTGTGCCCTCTTCAAGTGCAACCTTAAGACTGCCTACTCTCTGCCCTGCCCTGCCAGCCCTTGCTCAAGGGGGCACTTAGATTACTACCCCCATTTCTTTGCCTGTTAACTTTCTCAACCACACAGCTCAGCAAATGCTAAGTGCCAGGCAGTACACCAGATGATGAGGATAAATGGAAATAAATTTGGATCCTGGCTTTAAAAGCTTGCAGCCATGGAGAGACGAGAGGCCCACCAGGCTCTAGAGCAGAAAGTGCTGTGGGGTCACACGCAAAGGACTGGAAACTAGAGATGGAAGCTACCCACTGTCCCAGGGATTTGGGGGAGTCTCAACAGGTGCATGTGACTGTCCCAGAGGCTGTGAAGAAGGGATTATGTGTGAGGAAGGTGACTAGACCAAGCATCCCATCACAGAGACACATATCCACAGCACTGTGAGGTTAGCAGCTGCTGGAGACCCCCGCCATCACACTGAGGCAGTGTCCAGTCCTTCCCTGGCCAAGCACGGGAAACCTTCCTAGGTCTGGATTTTGGTTCTGCCATTTACTGTGTGAGCCTTAAGCAAACCCTCAACCTTCTCCTAAGTAGTTTATCAGAAAAAAAAAAAAAAAAAAA
>NW_022196893.1:9852487-9864743 GCF_008632895.1 Mastomys coucha
CACACACTGCATCCTGGGGAGCCCACACACTGCATCCTGGGGAGCCCACACACTGCATCCTGGGGAGCTCACACACTGCATCCTGGGGAGTACTCTTTGATTACAGTCTGGAGTGAGATGATCCTGGAGACACTTTTGGATAAATAGAAGCTGAGTCTCAAAGGGGCTTCTCATACATGTTTCTTCCTATCTGCTCCTCCCTATAGACAGTAGGCTCCTGAGCTAGGGACCATCTTCTCTTGGTGGACCCTTGGTGTCCAGTTAGTACCTGATGAAAAGTAGGACTTAGCTTGTCTTCTGATGGCAGAGCTCTCTGCTCATGAGGAAGACAAGTGAGGCACCCGACAAAGCCAACCACCAGTCCTGGGGTCCAACATCCTGGCCTCAGTAGCTGCTGTGGAGCAAGCTCCTCTTTCTGTTTCCTCATCTAGAGGAGGATGGTGATCAGACCTGAGCTGCAGAACACCCCAGCCCACCGTTTGGGGCTGGCTGGTTGGTTGTTAGAAGAAATGAGTACATACAAGGAGACTAGTCTGCGCCTGGTACACTGAGTGCTTGATGTCAGCTAATGTCCTTAGTGAGAAGGAAACATGAATGGGCCATGTTTGGCTCCTCCATGGCATGTGCCAGCATCATCTTAGGGCAGGAGCTGGGAAGAGGCAAAGTCCTCTCCCATGTTTGATTTCCCCCACACACCACCCCGTCGCTCTGTCTGTCTCTGTTTTTTAGTTTAGTTTTGTTTGTTTGTTTGTTTGTCTTTTGTTCCCCCCACCCCATCCCCCGCATAGCCCTGGCAGTCCTCGAACTCACTCTGTAGACCAGGCTGGCCTCGAACTCAGAGATCTGTCCATCTCCTGCCACTGCCTCTTGCCTCTGTCCCCTATGTGCTGGTGCTAGGGTTAAAGGTGTGTACAAGCACCTCCTGCCAAGCGCCCCCTGCCTGGCCTGTTTCACTTTGTTTCTTTGGTTGATGGATTTTGCTTTTGTTTCACTTTGTTTCTTTTTGTTTGCTTTTGTTTTTGCTTTGTTTCTTTGGCTGTTGATTCCCTGTAACAACTCTGTCTCTTCTCACTTCATGGCCATGGCTCTCTGAACTGGCTTTCTCTGCCCAGCACAACCTCCATAAGCTACCAGAGTTGCCCACTGAGCTGCCTCTGGGTTCCATACTCCAGCTAGGTTAACTACAACCCTGGCCAACCTTTCCTAGGTCCCAGCTCAGGCTACACCACTCTCCACTGCCTGGCTTCCCCCCACCCCACTGTGACTCTGCCAGCAGCACACTGGACAGAACCCTGCACTCACCTGAGGGGTGCTCTGGGTTCCCATCTGACATGGGGGAGCCTTCTTCTGGGTGCCGGTGGTCCAGGTGGGCACTCTTGTAGTGAGCCTGGATAGCAGCAGCCCCTCCTTGTTCGGCCTCCCCGCCTGGGCACTCTGCCTCCCCCTGGGCTGCTTTTCCATTCTTCCGCCGCCGGGGTTGGTACTTATAATCCGGATGGTCTTTTTTGTGCTGCATGCGGAGCCGCTCAGCCTCCTCAATGAAGGGGCGCTTGTCGCTCTCGTTCAGCAACCTGGGAGTGAAGACACCAGAGCCAGTATGAGAGCTAGAGCAACCGGGTGAGCTTTCCTCTGAGTTACGTTCCTGGAATGGGGCACCCAGAGAGCAGGACCAATGGAAGGCCCTTTGGTTAACACCCAGACAATGCCAGACCAAAGAGCCTCAGCCTGAGATGGTTGTGATCTCTGTCCCTCACCTCTCAATGGCTGGAGGGCACCAGGGGCCAGCCCCTAAGCCTGTGGTCAAAAGGGAGTTACAACGGGCAGGTTGTTCAAGGACAGGGAAATGTTCCTGTCACTGAAGCCTTCTGTAAGTAGGACTGGTTGCCTCCTTGGAGGATGCGCTGCCTGGCAGTGGAGGTGTGCGGAGAGAGTCAGCCGGCTGGGGAGGGACCCAGTCTCTGCTACTTACTAGCTAGGTACCAGACTGCACATGCTACTTCTCAAAGTCTTCACTTACAAAATGAGGATGATAAGGCCTACTTCCCTGGGCGTGGGGTCACCAGAAAAATATATATCTATGAAGTGCCTGGGCCTGGGGAGGGAGAAGCCTGGAGAAAATAGGTGCTACTCTGATGGTGTTTGGAGAGGAGTTGCACAAGAAAGCCCAGGGGTGGCTCCTCAACTCCAGACTAATGATTTGGTGAAATTTTAGTATGGTAGGAAGGTTTTAGGTGTGAGTCTCCTTCATGATGGGGGGCAGTGTCTGCTGAGAGATGATCCTGTACCTGGGGCCCGGGAGTGACAGAACAGAGGAAGCTTGAGTCTCTTCCCGGACTCTGGGACAGCCTGTGGCATGGCAGTGCTCCCACCCATCCAACTCCAGCTACAGGTCAAAGTTGGAGGGTGGATGGGGGTAGTAAGCCTGGCCTCCCTCAGGGTAAGAGAGACAGGGTGGGGTGTCATAAAGAGGGGACAGAACAGATCCATAGATTTTAGACACAGGGACCATGAGTCCACTTTGGGGATTCCTCTTTCTCCTGTAGTCCCTCCAGCACAACCAGTTGGTGCCCTCTTCCCCTAGGCAACGGGAGACGGAGCCCCCTCTCCGGGCTGGTTATGCCAGGCACTGTCTACTCAGTCGTAGCATTCCTTTGCAGCTTAGCCTGCTGGTCTGCCCTGCACCCACCCAGCATTCCCCAGAGGACCCTCTAGCTGAGCCAGACTCCTTAGGGTGCACTCTCAGGACAGATGGAGACCCGAAGGCTAGGATGGTGGGTTCTGCTAGCAAAGGCTCCCGCACAGATGTTCCAGATGTGGCTGGTGACACTGGACACTCTCCCCTATCGTTCTCAGTGTTCCCCGCCCGGCTGGCAACCGGAAATCACAGCGAAAATGGTTAAGGAATGTGGGAGAGGACTACACATACCAGAGCTGAAAGATCACAATGGTGGCGAACCCCACCGTCACTTCCCAAGCTGCACTGTACCCAATCAGCCCTAACAGAAACCCTCTGGGGATGCTGGGGTGCCAGCCCCACTCTTTGCCCCTCCATGCCAACTCTGTGCAGGACTCCTCATCCAGCCCAGCCCATTCCCACAGCTAACCCCACTCCTGTCTGAGTCCTCACATTTGCGGCTGTCCTCCTTCTCTGCTGCCTGTCCCCCTCCCCCAGCTCAGTCCTCATTTGCTCCCACCTCTTGGTTTGAAATGGGTGGATGGAGAAGGGGAGGCTGGTTTCCAGCCCTGTGCACAGCTCCTGGTGGGACACTATTATAAGTGTCCTCCTGTCGGGCCAATAGCATAAGATGACCGGGCAAGAGCCAGTAAGACTTGGGGCGGGGGAGGCTGGATGAACCCCTTATAGGAGGAGCTCCGACCTCAACCTCCTCCCCGTTTCTTGGCTCAAACTATGCTTCCTGCACCAGTTAAACGGCATTGAACATCAATGGCTCAGCATCTAATGGTTCCTCCCCAGACAGCATCCAAGGTCAGTGTGCCAAGAGCTCCCACAGCCCCCCAGGACCTGTGCTCAAGTACAATGATCCCCAGCTCAAGCAGAGCTCAGGAAACAGGTCTTGGTCTGTCTGTTTTCCAGTTCTGCCGACCCAACTATTGACACTCCTGATGTCCATGGAGTCATGAACTTCAGACAACTGGCCAGCCCAGGCCACATTCAAGTGTCTCCAAGGACCCTGCAGCCAGGGCCCAGGTAGCCACCACCTGTTGGCACAGCCTTGGCTCCCTGGCATTGTTTTGACACCTCCCATCCCTGGGGCTGGATCTTCAGCCAGCAGGGGCTCTGCTGCCTTCCCTGCCCCCCCAATACCCCCCCCCCCGGGGTCTGAGTAGCAGCTAGGGACAAGTCAGCCTGAAGGGGACTCAGGTAAGGGTTCTAAGTGGAAATGGGACAGAGGCAATGGAGGGACTCCTTAAACTCTTGGCAACAGATGGTGGTGGGAGAGTGGGGTCCACCTCTCATTCCTCTGGTATACACCTAGAGGGACCTTGAACTGCTGTTCTGGAGCAGAGCAGACTGAGTTCACAGCGGCTGGCCATCCAGCTACTGCCTGTCAGAGCTGAGGGCTAAGGGCTGGGGGAAGGGTGCCTGACCTTCAGCACACACATGGCCAGTGCAGCCCAGGAGGCTGCTGGCCGATCTCTGTGTTCTCAGGGAACCAAGTGCTCCTTCTACCGCTTCAAGCCTTCATACCCGGCCAGCAAAGTGGAAGGAGCCAGCTTCCCTCACAGACCCCCAAGTCTCCTCAAGCATAGCGCCCTCCTCTCTCCTGTCCTCTACTCAGCTCCAGCACTCCAGAGAGTGAAATGGGACCCAGTGTGGCCACTAAGGGATAATGTGGGGATAACCTCTGAGAAGGCTGGTGACTGGACTCTGGCTCTGTCGCTGACTGACCCAGACCATGTCTCTCTCCTGGGCCTTTCTCCTGGACAGTCTAGTGGGGAATCAGGTGACCTCAGCAGTCTAGCATCTGCTGGAGCCCTTGTTTCTTTTGGGTGCCCAGGGTGCCCGCGGTGGGTAGGGGTGCTCCACACATCTGTGACTGGGCCAGGAGAGCACGGGGGTGGGGGTGGGGGGTTGAAACTACTCCCTGGGAAAAGGTTGCTATAGAGCCCAGAGGTCAGCCTAGGCAGCCTGGGGCTCTGAGGGGCCCTGGCAGGAAGCAGGCTTCCTCCTGGCTAAGGCACTTAGCTCCAGGTCTTGAGCATGGGGAAGAGGTTGCTCAACCATTGGGTGGAGCCCAGGGAGGGAAGATGGCGCTGGAGAAGTGGAAAGGAGCGAGTAGCTCCGAGTAGCTCGAGTAGCTCGGTAGCTCAGGGACACAGCTGGAGGGGAAGGCCTATTTTCTTATGTGTCCTCTCCTGAGGATAAAGAAGCCCTTGGTCTAGAGGCTGGACTCAGGAAGGTTCCCCAGGGCAGCTGGAACAGAAGACCCTGTGGTAGCGGGGGAACGAAGTTCTTCACACTCTGCTTTCTTGGGGTTCCTTGTTTTCCTTGCAGTGCCCCCCTCACCCAGACTCAGGATCTCCATCTGGTTGCTTCAGTTTCCCAGCATCTATGGCTAGACCGGCTCTTTCCCCAAGTTTCCCACACACTCCCGACCTCATAAACCGTGTGGCCGTGGCACACTGTGAATGTGGGATTGAGTGGAGGTCTGGTGAGACGCTTTCCTCCATGTTGCCTTCCCTGCCTACCACCCACAGAATTCCAACCACGAGGGGGCGCCTTCCCGCCCGCCGTCCCAGGATGGGGAGGCCCAGCCTAGGCCACTGGGGTTCTGAGTTCCAGAGTGGGCAGCCAGAGGAGGCCCTAATGAGGCACTCTGGGTGGATGGGTGGGCGAGATCTCCCAATCTGGTCTTCTAAAGAGACCAAACTTCCATAGGTTGATCTCCCCTGGGAGAGAGGCCTGGGTGTTCCTGTTCTGGGGTCCCAGGCTAGCCCTAATGCCCGCGAAGCTAGGGCCTGCGGGGGGGGTTGGGGCGGGGCAGGGCTCACCTCCAGAGCTTGCCCAGCGTCTTGCTGAGCTCAGCATTGTGGAGGTGCGGGTACTGGTCAGCTAGCTTTCTGCGTGCCGCCTGTGCCCACACCATGAAGGCGTTCATGGGCCGCTTGACGTGCGGCTTGCTCTTGCTGGCACCGTTGACGCGCACGGGCATGGGCACCAGCGTCCAGTCGTAGCCGCTGAGCACCTGGCTGACCGCCTCGCGAATGCACACAGGGAACTTGTCATCGTCCGCTTCGCCGTCCTGTTGTTCCTTCTTGACCTTGCCCAGTTCGCCGGGCCCCGGGCTGGCTCGCAGGCCTGAGCCACCGCCACCGCCGTCGGGTCCCAGGGACGGCGCGCTGCCTGGGGACAGGCAGCGGGGTTCCTCCGAGCCCACGGGGCTCAGCTCCACTTCTGATAGGTCTTGCTCCTCGGCCATGTCGCTCCCGGCCGCCGCCGCTTCGGCCACCTCCCCCGGGCCCGCCGCCGGGGTCCTCGTGAAGAGCCCAACGCCCACCTAGACGGGAAGGAGGGCGCGATGGAGAGGCGCTGTGCGCCACCCCGGGCACGCGGGTGCAGCCCCGAAGTGGCGGCTCTCCCTGCCTGCGCTAAACCCACTCGGGCCTGGGCCCGTGCACATGCCAGACCCTAGGTGGGTGCGTCCCGCCTCCAGGTCTTCCCTCCCCCTGATCCCAACCGTCTCTAGGTGTGGGTGGTTTTTTTTTTTTTTTCGTTTTTTTTCCCCTTAAACCTCCTTTTGGGTGGAGGTTTGTTGATGGAAAGGAAGAAAAACGGACCCTTTATTCGGCTCTAATCCGGGCCCCTGGAATTTCCCACCTTTTCGCTCACCTCTCCTTCCCCTCGTCTGCCCTGACAGTCTAGGGGAGCAGGGTGGGGGGACGCATGTCCGCTTGCGGGGTGTCAGACTCTCTCATCGCAAAGCAGGGGTGACCCAGACCCCCTGTTGGCCATTCGGGCCCAGGGGAGCAGTGCGCACTCACCTCCTCCGACCTCTCCTCCAGTCTGGGGCTCGTCCTGAGGAAGTGGAAAACCGTGTCCCAAGGTGTGCGGTCCAGCTCGGGGCTGGGGAGTGACGCTGATGGACTGGGAGGGAGGGGCTGGGGGGGCCCTGAGCCTCAGGCCACTGCCTTGTCTGGACGGAGCCTGAATCCTCACCACCAAACACCCTGGCTGGACAGCCCGAGACTGACTGAGCGACTGAGCCGCTGCAGACGGCTGGGGAAGGAAGGAGGGGGAGGGGAGGGGGAAAGGAGGGAGGGAAGGGCAGAAGGTGGAGCCTCCAGCACTGCCTTCATCCCTAACACCCAGGACGCCTCCACTCTGCCCAGCCCCCCCCCCCAACCTCAGCCCTGCGGCCCGCACAGTGCTGCCTAGGCCCGTCTCCCTGGATTCAGCTTGGGTTGGGGCGTCTGGTGTGAGAGTGGGGGTATTTTAGGTATGGGAAGGGAGAGATCCAGGTGGCACAGTCAGAACCTGTTGCCTGGGACTCTAGACCACTGCCTCAGGTGGTGGCATGGGCAGTTGACAAAGGACTGAAGAGAGGTGTGAGGAGAGTGGGTAATTTGAAAGGGTCTCGGCCTGTGTTGCTTCATTTGAGAAATCCCACTGAGTCCCACTGTGTGCTAGGTACCGCTGCTGCCCGTTGGTCTCAGACCCTTGCCCTCTCCCGTCCACTCCAACACAGCCGACCTAAGCCCCCATCACAAGGAGGACCACAGCTGGATAGCCTTTGCCCGGTACACACGCCCCAGATTCAGTCTGTGATCCCTGCTCTCTAAGATCCTAGCATCCAGAAAGCTGGACTGACCCAGGGTAGAGACACAGGAGGCTGAAGTAGGGTGGGAGTGCTTACTCTTTAAGAAGGGTGAGGAGGGTTTTGTGGGGGGGGGTCGTCTCACTTCCATGCTGTGCTCTTCCTCTCCTGGGAAAGGGGTCCTAGCCCTGGATGTGGTAAAGTCCCTCACTCTCCCACACTGAGAAAAGACAGGAAGTGCCCTGGCTCTGACAGCCCCCACCCCCCTTTTCTGCCCCTCAAGCCTATTCTTTGTTCTTCCTCCCATTGCCCCAGGGCTCCTATCCTTGGTCTCACCTCTACAGCCTACTGTCCCCTTCTCTTCTCAGTGAAGGCAGACCTTTCCTGGTTGAGTGACTAGACGGAACTGGGGTGCCCATGGGAGGGACAAACAGAGGAGCCGTGGGCCACACCACTGACAATGTGTGGCTTCTCTGTCCCTCTTAGCTAGGCAAGGCCCTAGGCCCGCACCAAACAGGTATCTTCTGGAGTTGGGTCAGAACCGGGATCTGGAGAATCAAGGCCTCATGATTGGGAAGGCCCCAGGGCGGATAGTGGGACACAAAGAGATAGTCACACAGGGTAAAGGCATGTCGAGGGGGTGGCAGACATTGGTAACACACACTCACACATGCTTGCGCACACACAAACCAGCCAGACAATTGGGCCAGTGTGTCTGGGGCTGCAGAGCCCAGTGAATTAGGAGTTTGATAAGGGTTTTCTCTTTCTCTCGCTCGCTGGCCTTGGACAATCTCCCCCCAGTTTTCCTCGACGCCACCCCCGGCGCTGCCAACCCTCCTCCCCCCGCCTCCCTTCTCTTCCCTGTGCCCAGACTCTTGTTCGGGGCCTTGAAACAGTGAGCTGTCTTTGTTCGAAATACAGGTGAACGGCAATCATGTGATTAACACACACACACACATAAAAAGCTTTTTAACAGCGCCCGCCTGGCCTCAGAACCGCCCGGAGAGAAGCCGCCTTGGATGGACAGAGGGACGGAGCAGCGAGCATCCGGCCAGTCGTGTCCCGGCTCCCCTGCAGCGGTCTCCAACTGCTGTCTGCCCGCTGCCCGCCTGCCTGGCATCTCTCTCCCGGTGGGTCCCTGTTCATCCCTCCACCCTTTGGTCCCTCCTCTTGGAGGGAAGGTCCTCCCTGCTCTCTGTGTGTCTGTGGCTGAGCCTGAGACCCCTGGGGCATAGAGGAGTGCTGCAGGGGAGGGAGGGAATGGGCCCAGGGTTAGGAAGCTGGCCAGGAGTGGTGGTCTCACAGCCGGTCCCCCCTCTAGTCCCCTGCCACTACCCTCTTGGGCCCAGCTGCCAGAAAGGGGTTTGGGGGGGTCTATAAAGGACCACACCTGGTTTGTGCTCCCTCCTTGTCTCTTTCACTCTGCTTGCACACAGGTTCTCCTGAGTGCCGTGCTTGGTTGCATCCTGCCTACCTACCTGCTGAGAGGGGGTGCTGAGGCAGGCAGGCCTCTGGAGGGCAAGGGAAAGATTGTATGTTGGCTGAGGGATTCCCCCTGTGAACAAGACATCAGTGAGCAGCAATCGAGATGCCTTCTGCCTTGTTTTAGGCTTAGGGACCAGTTTTTTTTTTTCCAGAAGGGGATGGTAAATCCTCCCTGCCTCCATTTTCTCTACAGAGTAGAGAGATAGGAGAGAGAGAGAGAGAGAGAGAGAGAGAGAGAGAGAGAGAGAGAGAGAGAGAGAGAGTGTGTGTGAAGATGTTAGGCCTTGGAGACATCAGGGTGACCAGGAGGGCCAGAGCTACCATCTGCTTCTTTCCCAGCTAGAGGGGAGGGGCTGTTTAACCCTCCAGTCCTGACTCTATCCTAGGGATGCTGTAAGCCCATGCCCCACACCCTATCAAAGCTGCCCTGAGAGTAGGGCTCCTCCCCACCATGTGTGAGGGGTGGTACTGGTGTTTGTTCCCTAGCAGAGGGCCAAGGCTTCCTGCCACAGGCAGACTGAGGTCTCTCAGGAGCTTCCAGGGTCCAGTTCAGGGTCCTTCGAGATAGTCTCAGATTCCCTCAGAAGATGGCCCTGGGGAGGAAGAGGGGACCTGAAATCTTCCAGTCAGATTCAAAGCTCACTAGTGATGCGGCCGGGCAGATTCACCTCAGGTCAGCAGCACCCTGGGGTGCTATCCTGCTTGGCATCAGGCTCCACCTATGGTCCTCAGCCCTGAGCCCAGGCTCCTCAGCTGTCACATGGCAGAGGATTGCCATCCCTCCGAGCTTTGGAGGATACACAGAGAGTGGGAAACCTGCCATTTGACAAGCCAGGGGTCTTGAGAGAGGATGGTTCCAGGAAAGTTTGAGCCTTTGCCTGAGCCTCCGTTTTCTTGCGTGATCATCTGTGTTCCAGATCCCCTCATTAGGACAGGGATAGGACGAGATGAAGGAACACAAGGAGGGCATTTACTGCCTCTGATCTCAGAGGTGTAGACCATATCTGGAATCCCTGTTCCCTCTTATTCATTGTCCCAGGTACTCTTGCTGCTCTGGGTCCTGGGGGGGCGGGGAGCAAGCTTGACGGTTCTCAGTCGGGAGGGGCCTGAGGGTCTCGGCATTCCTGCCAGCCTTGTTTCCTGGCACCTGCTCAGGGCTGGTCTCTGGCTTGGAATCGCTTACAGAGAACTCACTATGCAGCCTCAGCTGGCCTTGAACCCTCCACCCCCCTGCCTTAGCCTCCCAAATAGCTAGGATTGCAGACAGGTGTGCACCACGTCATCCGCAGCCCCCAGTTAAAACAAATGTTGAAAGTTGGATTCTACACCAGACGGGTCCATTTAGAGTGAATTTGTGGAAGGGAGAGGCAGGCACACTTTGTTTTTATCTTTCCAGTTCCCTTGGCAGGCTTTGGTTTCCTTCGGGGGTCCCTGGAGCTCTGAGGCTGGGAGGGCCCCCTGCCAGATCCAAAATCTCTAAGAGTGGACAGGTCTTGAACACTGGGCCGGGGAACCAGTAACCAAACTTGTAGGCCACAATGAGATGTCCAGGGAGTTTGAGGGCATGGCAGGGGCAGGCATGTGGGAGGCAGAGACTGAGGGCTAGAAGTCCTGACATCCAAGCATCCCTTGGAGCCTCAGTTCGCTCTTGGGAGTGTCTGGGGTGAGTGTGTGTACACCCTTGAATAGTTTCTAGACTACCCCATCTTGGCAAGGCCATGTCTTCTTCCATTTGGGTGTAGTGGTCAGTGATGTGGGGTCAGGGAGATTCTGCTACTCACATCCATGTGGCCCTAGGCAGATTATTCTAGGAAAGCTGGGATTTGGTTTTGTCCGTACAGTGTCGGCAATTTCATACATTTACTATCTATAGCTGTAAAGTGTGTGTGTATAAGAGAGGGAGCGAATAACGCATGCTCACACCCACTTGGTAATCACAGTAAGCATTCACTAGAGAAAATAATGTAGGTGTTGGGCTGATGCTGAGAGACATGGCGGCGTCTCTCTCTTCATTCCCACTGCGCAGGTACTGATGAGGCTGTGGACCCGCCTTCAGAAATTAGAGGCTCTGCTTGCTTTTGTAGTGTCAGGGAACGAGACATGGGATCCAGGGCTGAGAGACTCCTACACACCAGGCAAGCACCCCTCTCCAGCCCTTACCCTCCGGAACTTCTCAGATCCCAGCTTCAGACCTGTGAGGAGGCCTCCGCTCTGCACCTCTATAACAGGTGCTTCCAGAGCCTCTCTAACTACAGAGGAGAGGGTGAACCTGCCCGGCCCAGCTCGGAGGGTTTCTGATGTTTGACTCCATTCTCTCAACAACCCCTCTGCCTGAATCTGGCATCCCTATTCTTCAGGGAAATCGAGGCACAGAGAATCTGAGGGAGGGGCCTGTGCTTAACCGACTAGTTTTGAAAGACGCCTAATTGAGGCCTGGGGTTTAACTTCTCCAGTCCAGTTCCCTGTGCTGCTCTTCCCACAGGGCCCACCCTTTCTTCTCTTCTGCTGGGCTGGGCTCTGGCCACCCAGCCCTCTCACTGGCCTCTCCTGCCGTCTGCCTGTTCCAGGTCTAGTCCTTGCTTGCAGGCCCAGCTGAGAGACCATCTTCTGGACACTGTTTTTCTGGAATTCTCTCCCTCCTTCCTCCAGTGGAGAAGTGTGTATATATGCATGTGTGCTTCCTGTGTCTTCTTTCTGGCCCAGCTTGGTGGTCGGCCCTGCTGTCACTTCCTATTGTAGCCCTCGGAGGGCAGGGTTCATGGGTCTTGGTGACCTTACAGCCCAGCTTGCCCTTCTGTGCTTGTCCTTGAGTTTATTTGCTACTCGGGAAGGGAAAGAAAGAGAGGCTGGAGTAGGCAGGCAGGGCTTCCTGGAGATGGAGGGCCAGAGTTCTGAGGCAGGAAGGGTACCTTCCACGACCTGGCCCAACAGGGCCTCTGGCACCGCCCTGTTTCAGCTCTGAGCTGGAGGCCTTTCCAGAGGCCCAAATCTTCCTTCTTCCAACCCCACCCTCTCCGGGAACAAGGAAGTTGGGGCTGGTGCCCAGTGCTGCCTGGGGCAGCCTGGCCTCTGTCCCCTTCTTAGAAGCCCTCAGAAAAGGAGACTGCCCGTTCCTGTCGTCAGACTCAGCTGCCCAAAAGCCCTTCCTGCTTTCTGCCCCGAGCAGCTACGGCCTTTTGTGACTGCCTTCTGTACAGGGCGAGGCATGGGGCCAGGATCTGGGCCAGGAGGGGATGGGCCCAGTCCTGGCATTGGAGTTCCGGGTCTGTTTAACCAGACCAGCCTAGAACCCCAGAACCGGGCATAGCCAAGCCCTCCATGGATGGTCTAGACTGGAAACATGCCACTGGAGCCTACATGTTCCAACAGCTGCAGATGCCTGGGTTGCCCTGGCTACCTTCCTCCCTCTCTGGGCCTTAGTTCCCCATTGCCCAGGGTCATGGGCAGACTTTACACTCTCCTACAGTTATAGAAATATCCTTCTTTCTTCCTTT
>NW_022196893.1:9864885-9880708 GCF_008632895.1 Mastomys coucha
CTCGAACTCAGAAATCCACCTGCCTCTGCCTCCCAAGTGCTGGGATTAAAGACATGTACCACCACTGCTCGGCCGGACTCTGTCTCTTTAAACTACCTTCTAGGCTGAGGTTAGGACCAAAGCAGATCATGTTGGTAAATATTTAGCACGGCCCTTGGATCATGGTAGGGCCTGTCAATGGCAGTCATTCATGTTAGCTCCTGTCACAGGTAGCTGTTGATTATTTTGACCTTGACAGTGGTCACTAGTGCTTGTCCTGTCAAAGTGCTTTCTCCTGGTGTCCCTGTGTCTATTAATCTGGACAGAGTGAGGGTAGGTCCCAGCCCACTGAACCACACAGAAAGGGCAGAAGATGACAGAGGTCATGTGATTGTCTGGTTTGGGACTGGACATCAGTGTGAGACTTTTGCCTCCAGGTCTCCTGAGGACATATCCAGGGCTCTGCTGTCTGTAGGGTAAGGGAAGAACTTACAGATTTATTGGGAATGGTATTCATTAATTCATTCATTCACTCATTCATTCATTCGCTCACTCATTGATTCATTCATTCACTCATTCATTCATTTGCTCATTCATTCATTCATTCATTCATTCATTCATTCATTCATTCATTTGCAGGTCCTCAGATACTTTCTGGGCAACAGGATACTGATGTGCATGGCAAAGGAACCGTGGAGAGAGAGGAAAGGCCTGGAGCAGAGGACATGGTTGTAGACACAGAGCTGTTCATACAGGGTAGGCTGCGTGTGGCCACCAAAGGTTTCAGTCTTTCTAGTGCTAGCTGTCAGCAGCTTGAACAAAGGGGTTGTTGAGGCAGACAGCTGACAGCTCCCCACCTGGGAATCCTTGACTCTTTTTTTTTTTAGTCACCCAGGGTCCTACCCAAGACAAGGCTGTGAATAAGGCCAGGACACTTGCTCTGTATTTTCTTATTCTCACATGGTTTACTTCTGTCCCCAAGAAGGGAAAGTGGGGTGATCAGACAGAGTTTTTGGCACGTGTGCCACTTTGATGATGTCACTATGTAAGGAGAGGGGGAGCTGAGGAGTGTAGAAGTGTGGGCACCAGAGCCAGAGTGTCCAGAGTTCAAGCGGAGCCTTTGTCCCACTTCCCAGGTCAGGTCACCCAGTCTCCCTGCCTGTGCCTTGATCTTCTCATCCGTAAAGCGAGGATGGCGACACCTGCCTTAGGAGACTGTTGCAAAGGTTAGACAGGAAAGAGGAACAACAAGTACTCTGCACGGTGTTGGGACAAACTCTCCGGGTCACATAGACTGAGGGTTAGTGTCCGGCATTCACCAGACACTGCAGCTGATGGGCTATAGACCTGGGTCATCATTTCCCTTCTGGAGTGAAGAGGCCCTAAGTCCAGAGGGGGTCTATGGGACAGGCCTAGGAGGTGTTCTTGCATACAACAAGGAGCTGTGCTTCACAGGGAGTGATCAACTGAAGCTTCCGCCCGCCCACCCCAGGCCCTGTTCTGATCTCTTGTCTCACCTTCCCGTTGCCCATGAGTCAGAGTGTCAGTATTTGGGACTTAGATCCAGAGTCGGGTCCTGGAGGCTTTTTCTTGGCAGGTGAAGTGAGAGGAACTGTCCCTGGCTCTGCTAAGGTCCCAACTCCTGCTGTGTGAGCCTTGGAGAAGCAGAGCTGGCCTCTGTAGGTGCATTCTTCATTTATGCAAGGAGAGGGATGCCTTCTGACGCCCCTGGGGGGCCCTGTCACATACAGCATTAGGAACCCTCAAGGTCTACAGGGAAAGGTTTCGTCTCTCACCCAGGTTACTGTTTCAGGGCTCAGTGTGTAAGTTCAGTGTGTAAGCCTACTGCAGCCATTCCTAAGTGTTTGCTGAGCTCATTGACCGGGGAGATATCTCATTAAAAATCCTCTTCTCCCTCCCTCCATCTCCTGCAGGCTGGTTACTCAGTCTGGGTCTTGCTAGTTCTGCCAACCCTGTGGGGTAGGACCCACAGGTGTCCTCCCCGGTGGGTCCTTGTTTAGGGCTCAGCATAAATGGTCAGGTCTCCAGGCAGGACCTCTGATCCCCCAGGAGCAGCACACCCTCTGTAGCATATTGCGACTTACGTTTCTGCATTTCCTGCCCCCTCTACATGGTCCATCTTTCCCCAGGAGAGCAGTTTTATGGGGGAGGGGTGGTGGTGGTAATGGTGGTTGGTGGTGCCCAGGGAACGAAATTAATCATTAAATCAAGCCTCAGGGGGAGAGGCATGGGGAGCTGGGTGGAGACCTAGACTTCTCTCGGATCCTTGTGTAGCTGATCTGGATCTTAAGCTCTTCTTTTCCTGGAGCTGGGGCCCTGGAATGGGGCATAGTTTACTGGGGAACCAGGTCCCTGGTATCTAAACACGGGGAGGAGGGGATAGAGATCTGAGCTGCTCCCCCTTCACTCCCCGCCCCCCTGCCCGGGCAGTCAGGAAGGACAGGGCAGATCTGTCAGCCTCAGATGCTACCCCCCCCCATGGGACCCAGCCCTGAACCCAAGGAATCTGGGCAAGGGAGGGGACAGGAAGCCCCCTGTGCCTTCCCCTCCTCCCTCCTGTCCTGTCCTCCACCCCCATTCTGGGGAGAGCTTGCAGCCCCAGGCCTTGGCACTCTGAGGACGTGGGTGGGGATGGGGTGGGGGTGCATGACAGAAATCCTATTCCTACCCAAATTTTCCTCTCTGGGTTTTTGGGTGGCTACTGCCCCAGGAGCCCCTGGAGTTGTGCCTGGACCTTGAAATAGAGGGATGGAGGGAAGCACAGTGGGCACCACCCCCAGGAGCCCTGCAGGAAGAAGACAATGCTGGAGCTTGAAGCTTCCCTGAGAGGCCAGGGCCTGTTGGGAATTGCTCTGTGATCTCAGGTGGGCACAGCTATTCTCTGGCCACTGCTGCCAGGGTAGCCCAAAACCCGGTGTCACAACGGTCTCTCTGGAGATTCCCAGAGTAAATGGAGATTCCCAGGCCCCACTTGGAGTTGCAGATTTGGGTAGAACTCTGTAATTTTAAAAGCTCAGCTCTGAAAATGTACCGGGCAGGGATATTTTTGGAAACATACTGCTTTCTAAGTCCCCTCCCCAGCTTCAAAACTTCCACCACAGGGCCAGGTCCTTCCCCTGGGCAGTCTGGAACAGGGACTGGCTGCAGTAATTGACCACCTGGGCTGTAAGGTACAAAGGCTGCACGGAGCTGTATGCAGTCACCTGCCAGAGGCACAGAGGATCCTGAGAGGTCCCTGCTCTGCCTGGAGCTCTCTCTGTTTAACTTCCCCTCCCTCTTGACTCTTTCTCCATTTCTTTCTGTTTTGATTTTTCTGTTTCCTCTTTCTGCCTCTATAATTTGTTGTTTCCCTCTCTCTCCTCTCTCTCTCTCTCTCTCTCTCTCTCTCTCCTCTCTCTCTCTCTCTCTCTCTCTCTCTCTCTCCTCTCTCTCTCTCTCTCTCTCTCTCTCTCTCTCTCTCTCTCTGTGTCTTTGTTTTTGAGACAGAGTCTATACGTAACCGTTGGCTGTCCTGGAATACCTATGTAGATCAGGCTGGACTTGAATTCACAGAGATTTGACTGCTCTGCCTCCTGATCAAAGGTGTGTGCCACCTCTCATTTATTTCCCTTAGTGGTCAGTCGTCTCAGGCCTAAGGTTATCTCTCTCAATGCTTGTCTTTATCTGGTCTCCTGGCCTTCAAGGTTTCTCTCTGTCTCTCTCTGTGTCTCTCTGTGTCTCTCTGTGTCTGTGTCTGTGTCTGTGTCTGTGTCTGTCTCTGTCTCTGTCTCTGTCTCTGTCTCTGTCTCTCTCTCCATTCCCCTCCTGGGCATCCCTGCCCCCTCCCTCAGACTCTTCTCTTTTCTCTTCACATCTCCCTGTCCTCTTTTATCTGTTTTTCTCTATGTCTCTGTGTGTCTCTGTGTTTCTCTGGGGTGGAGGTAGGGCTGCCTGGGGGTTAGAGAGTGCTGGGAAAAACAACAGCAACAACAAGAGGACAGAGTGACAGGCTGGACAGATCAAGCTTTCTGTGAAGGACGCCAGAAAGAGCAGGCCTCAGGCCTGGGGCTGTCCTCTAAGCCCTCCCTCCCTGGCTCCAGCCCCTGTTTCCACCTTTCCTCTCTCCAGGCTACCTGTGTGCCCTGGGTCACCTGCTCCTCCCTTGGCCTGAGCCCAGCACCGAGCTGCCTTTTCCTATGTCCAGCTCCACTCCCTTCCTTTGGCCCCTTTGCTGGCTGTCTTGGGCCCCCACAGCCCTCCTGTCTGCTGGTGGCAGGACATAGGCAGGGAGGAAGGACCGGCCTGGATGGATCTGGGGCTGGAAGGTTCGGGCCTGTTTGTTAACAAGCAAAGGTCAGAGATACTGGTGATGGGCAGGTGCCCCCACTCTTCCTGAGTGAGTGCAGACTGACTTGCTCAGGAGTCCTACAGCCAGTCCTACAGATGAGAGTCACAGAGAGGTGGAGGGCCAGAGAGTGAGGCAGAAGGAAGGAGAAGCCTTGTCCCTGGGAACCGTGCTGGGCTATTCACTTGCAAAGGGGAGGAGGCCTCTCCGTACAGTACAGACAGCAATGGCTGGTTGAGATGGCATTTGAAGCCCTGCTCTCTTCCAGCCTCTCTTTGAAGTCTTTATTCACAGAGTGATTCCTGTTTCCCTCTCAGACTCCCCCAGCCAAGCTTAGAGGATCCAAACAGCAGAGCAGTATCTCTCCGCAGCAGCGCCATTCCGGTTCTGACTGGGTTTCTTATTTAATCCCCTCAGAGCAATGTTTTTGTGAAGGGCCTCTTTGGCCCTGGGGAGGTTGAGGACCTTGTACCTGGGCGTTGATTCTAGAGACCTTCTGTCCACAGGGCCAGCGGGAATTTTGGGTACAGAGCAGGGGTCCAGCTCTCAGACGTTGGGCTGGGTCTCCTTTCTCACCCTGGGACCTGATTGCAGGAACCGTGGGCTGGAAGTAGCTCCTGTGCTCCCGATCCCATCTACTCTGGTCCCCGCTGGTCTTTGAGGAGAGACAGCGGAGGAGCGCAGTCAGGAGAAGGGTTAAGTCGGGAACTCCTGGGATGGCTCTGACCATTCCTCCGGAGGGAACAAGGGCCCTATTCTCTGTGTGGGAATTAATAGCGAGGAGTCGACTGGGGTGTCATTCAAGCCCTGATCAGCTCCCAGAGGAATGCGAGGGAGAGAAAGAGAGAGAGAGGGAGAGAGAGGAAGAGAGAGAGAGAGAGAGGAGAGAGAGAGAGAGAGAGAAAAGAATAGAGAGAGAGAGAGAACAAATGGAGGCTTGAGGCACAGATATCAAGAGAAGTGTGTGAGGGCCTGCTGGTCACAATACCCTGGCATGCGGCTATAATGCCCTAGGACAGATCTTATCTCCAAAGATGTGTCTATGTCCCCACACAGCAGGGAGACCTGGTCTTGCCACCCCTCACCAAGGGTCTCCCTCTCTTGGTTTTTACCATTCCCAAATGACTGGGAACCTCTGCCTGTCCCTATCTTTGCTTAGGGGGTCCTAGGTTCACCTGGACCCCCAGCTGCTGTGGAAGGCTAGCCTGTGCTCCTGGGTTTTACCCTCGGACACATCCCACCAGGTGACTTCAGGCTCCTTTAGTTGCCTGCATGGGAGGGGAGCACTGAGGAGCTCAGCTAACACAGGGGACAACGCTCATCAGCTGCTGAGACAAGCCTTCAATGTCGCCCACAGCCTAGCTTGTGGTTCAGGACCAGCAGCCCTCAGAGTCACCTGAGATGTCACAACTCAATGCAGGCCTTGGAGGTGCTCCAGGCCACACTTCTGGTTTTGTGGGTACATATACAGAGGCCTGGAAGGGCATTAGCTTGCCCTGGGTTAGAACTGGAGTTTGGAGTTGGCCCAGGTTGTCTGTCTCTGGGTGTCTTGATCCCCTGTGTGGAGTTTCACTAAACACAGTGTACTCAGACTTGGGGCAGAAAGAAGTAAGCCGCAGAGGGGGCAGAACACCTGGCTGTCTGAGTCAGACGCCTCATCTCTAGTTTTGTGACTCAGAGTGACTGTATCCCTCTCAGCTGGCAGCTTTATTTTCGGAGGAAAATGAAATGTAACAGTCATGTAACCCTTGTGGATAGAGCCACTGTGTATGTGGTTTTTTTGTTCTCTCTCTCTCTCTCTCTCTCTCTCTCTCTCTCTCTCTCCTCTCTCCCCTCTCTCTTATTCTTTCTTTTCTTTTTGTCACTGAGGGTGGGGGAAGAACAAGGTCTCTCTTTATGGAGCAGGTTGGTCTTGAACTCATAGAACTCTAGGTCTAGCTGTCTCTGCTTCCATAATGCTGGGATTAAAGGCATGTGCCGCCATACTTGACTGACTGTCGTGTGCCAGCAAGCCCTTGTTATTCAGATTGAAATGATATATTTCGTTGTTTCTTTGGTGCTAGGGGTCAAACCCAAGGACTTGTGCCTTTGAGGCAAGTTCTCTACTACTGAACACTAGCTCAGGCCCTGGCTCAGGACGATTACCCTTCTTGGAAGTCTGGGCCATACCCGGTGCCCTCTAGCTAGGCTTGTTGTACACATCATTTGGCTGCTTGCAACAACTGTGCCCGGCAGCCCCAGTGCCCAGAGTCCCATCGGTTCCTCAGCTGCAGTTTTGCTGGGGTGAGGTTCCTGGTGTCCTGAGCTCAGTGTCATTCTGTGTCTGATGACCCACCCTGTTTCTGCCTCTCTGATGGCCCATAGTGGGGTGGAGAGCCAGGGAACCAGACCCTGTGTGGCACAACGGCAGCTCTAGAGTGCTTCAGACCTTGGTTTCCTCCCCAGTTGGCCTTAGTCATCATGGGACTGATGCCTGGGGAAGCCTGGCTTCACCCTCAAAGTGTGCAAGTCGGGAGCCAGAGTCTGGAGAAGGGGGCACTCTACAGCACCAAAAGATAAGCAGGGTACACTGACTTCGCTGCATTGGGCTGTGTATTAGTTACCTGCCTAATATACTTGATAAAAACTTTGATAAAAATACTTGATTAAAAGCAATGCAAGGAGGAAGGGTTTGCTTGGACTGATACTTGGAGGGTGCCACCCTCAATGGAGGGGATTCATGGCCACAGGAAGCGTGACTCAGTGGGCTATATTTCATCCACAGACAGGAAGAAGATGAATGCTGGTCTCTCTGTCTCTCTCATTTCTATTATGCATGTGTGCGTACACATATGTGCATATACCCACAGAGGCACATACACCCAGAGGAGGGTGTATGCTGGGGCAGTTACGGGCAGTTGTATGCTGCCTGATGTGGGTGCTAAGAACTGAGTTTGGGTCCTCTGCAAGAGCATCAAGCTGAGCCATCCCTCCAGGCCTTCTTTTCTTCCTTTTCTTTGGTCTAGCCCATGGGACAGCCATGTTCAGGGTGTATCTTCCCACCTCAGTCTAGTCTAGATAATCCCTCAGAGCCATGCCCAGAGGCTTGTCTTCTCATAATTCTAGATCCTGACAACCCAATGATAAATATTAGCCATCCAGGGCTGGGAGGCTAGACGCCTGCAGCCACACTCCCAGCTGCTGCCAGGAGCCGCAGGGACCCAGGAAGTTCCTTATTCCTAGCCAGGGTGGGAAGAGGATCAATGAAGGCAATCAGTGAAGAATCGATTTTCCTTTCACAAATTCTGTGATGTGGTTCACAAAGATGGAAGAGTATAGAAGGCCCATTGGGTGGGGGAGGTTCATTAAATAAGTGGCCCAGTGGCCTTTAGATAACTCCCCCAGTGGCAGCCTCAAAGGTGGACAGCAAATGGGCCTGGCTTCTGAGCTCCTTCCACTTCTAAACTCTGTCCAGGGGCCGGGAACTCAGGAGAGATGCAGATTGCACAGGGCTAAAGAAAGATCAGAAAAGCTGGGACCACACAGTTCCGTGTAATCTTCAGACTCACACTGTAGTCTCTTCCTTCTTAGCCCCAGCCTTATCTATAAAGTAGGGATAATGAGTGGAATTTATCCATAAGGCTCAAGAGGCGGGGCTTGTGGGCCTATGATATTCCGGCCACTGGGCTCAGTGTCATGCTCAGAGAGCTTCAAAAAGAAGTGCTCTCTAGTGATCTGGTTGGCAGAGAAACATGTGGGGGCTGCAATCCGCTAGATTCAGAGAAAGGACAGGCAGATATTGGTAGCTTGAGAAATTATGAACTTACTCAACTGACCCAAGAGCCAGGCTCCGCCTTACTCTAAGGTACCCAGATCCAAGGAAGAGATGGATAGTTAAGGACTACACAGCAGAGGTCAGCATGGCCCAGAAGCAGAGTTAGGTATCTAACACTGTTTGTTTATTGGAAACAGGGGTTCTCTGTGTAGCCCCGGGCGCCTTGGAACTCTGTAGGCCAGGCTGGCATTGAACTCAGAGATCCACCTGCCTCTGCCTCCCAACTGCTGGGACTAAAGGTATGCCACCATTCCCAGCTTGTGTTGGACATCTTCTAATTCTTGACACTTCTAATCCTCAACATGGGAGCCTCACAGTCCAGGGCTTGTAAGTTTCTTACTGGCCTATAAAAATTTTTTGAGACCTGAAGAAAAAAATGCCAGCCATAGATGCACAACGAAGGGGCTGGGGAGATGGTTCTCTGAATCCAGTACTTTTCCTACAACCAAGAGGACCCAAGTTTACATCCCCTGAGCTCACATACAAAGCTGAGCACAGAAGCAGGCACCTGTTATACCGGAGCTTCAGAGGTAGAGGCAGGAGGATCCCTAGGGCTTGCTGGCCTGCCAGTGAACTTCAGGCTCAGTGAGAGATCCTGTCTCAAAGTGTAAGGTGGAGAGTGATTGATAAAGACACCAGATAATGGCTGGGCTGTGGTGGCACACACCTTTAGTCCCAGCACTTGGGAGGCAGAGGCAGGCGGATTTCTGAGTTCGAGGCCAGCCTGGTCTACAGAGTGAGTTCCAGGACAGCCAGGGCTACACAGAGAAACCCTGTCTCGAAAAAAAACCAAACCAAACCAAACAAACAAACAAAAAAGACACCAGATAATGACCCTGACCTACACACACACACACACACACACACACACACACAGAGAGAGAGAGAGAGAGAGAGAGAGAGAGAGAGAGAGAGAGAGAGAGAGAGGAACACATATGCACACACAAAATACACAAAGAAAAATAGAAATTAATGAAAATTTCTATTGAAGCCAAGTGGTGGTAATGCATGCCTTTAGTCCCAGCATAGGCAGCTGGGCAGAGGCAGAGGCAGGAGGAACTCTGCCTTTGAAGCCAGCCTGGTCGACAGAACTAGTTCCAAGACAGCAAAGGCTACTCGAAGATGCCCTGTCTCGAAATCTTTTTTTTTCTATTGAAAACCCACAGAAGTATTTTTGCTTTTGTTGGCAGCAGGCCCTCATGTAGCCCAGGCTGATCTTGAATGCTTGATCCTCCTGACCCTTGCTCCCTAATACTGTGATCCCATGTCCACCTTTTTGATTTTTTAAAAAGATTTATTTATTTATTTATTTATTTATTTATTTATTTATTATATGTAAGTACACTGTAGCTGTCTTCAGACACCCCAGAAGAGGGCATCAGATCTCATTACGGGTTTGTGAGCCACCATGTGGTTGCTGGGATTTGAACTCAGGACCTTCAGAAAAGCAGTCAGTGCTCTTAACCACTGAGCCATCTCTCCAGCCCTGTTTTGATTTTTTTTTTTTTTAAGTCAGAGTCTACATTATACATTAGTCAGGCTAACCTGGAAGTCACTATGTAGCTCAACCCTGGTCCATCCCCTTGGATGATGTGGTTCACAAAGATGGAACAGTATAGAAGACTGAGGTGCGGTCCTCATGAAGGATTTGGCTCAATGGTCTAGAGAGGAATCCCCAAAGGTAGCCTCAGGTGGACAGCAGATGTGTCGGGACTGTGCTCAGCTCCCCCACAAGCCTTGTGTAGGGACCGATGCTAAGCAGACAGCACAGGGCTGAGGGCGGGCAGCCCAGGATTCCCAGCCTCCTGAGCTGGGAAAGTGCTACTGTGTCTTTTAAACTATTATCTTTTTTTTTTTTTGAGATTTATTTATTTATTTATTTATTTTTATGTGTATGAGTACACTGTTGCTGTGCAGATGGCCATGAGCTCTGGCCCCTGCTTTCTCTGGCCTCTGCTCCCTCCAGCCTCACTGCTCCAACCTAATACATTGTAACTGTCTTCAGACCACCAGAAGAGGGCTTCAGATCTCATTACCGGTGGTTGTGAGCCACCATGTGGTTACTGGGATCCAAACTCAGGACCTTCTGCAGAGCAGTCAGTGCTGAGCCATCTCGCCATCCCTAAACTACCCCTCTCAGACAGCTCGTAACTGCCCTGAACTTCAGCTTCAGGGGACTACAACACACGTAGTCTCCAAGGGCACCTGTATCATGTATCCATACCCTCACATACATGTAATCTTTTTTTCGAGACAGGGTTTCTCGGTGTAGCACTGGCTGTCCTGGAACTCACTCTGTAGACCAGGCTGGCCTTGAACTCAGAAATCCGCCTGCCTCTGTCTCCCAAGCGCTGGGATTAAAGGCGTGCGCCACCATCGCCCAGCTACATGTAATTTTTTTGAAGCTTTTCTTAAAAACCCCTTTTGAGACAGAGTCTCACTATTTAGACTTCCAATGCGGGCTGGAGAGATGATGGCTCAGCAGTTACGAGCACCAACTTCTCTTCCAGAGGTCCTAAGTTCAATTCCCAGCAACCACATTGTGGCTCACAGCCATCTGTAATGAGATCTGATGCTCTCTTCTGGTGTATTTGAAGAGAGCAATGCTGTACTCATATACAATATATATATATATATATATATGTATATATATATATATATATATATTTGGTTTTTTTTCGAGACAGGGTTTCTCTGTATAGCCCTGGCTGTCCTGGAACTCACTCTGTAGACCAGGTTGGCCTCAAACTCAGAAATCTGCCTGCCTCTGCCTCCCAAGTGCTGGGATTAAAGGTGTGCGCCACCATCGCCCGGCCAAATAAATAAATCTTAAAAAAAAAAAGAAAAAAGAAAAAAAAAAGAATTTGCTATGTAGATCAGGCTGGCCTGGAGCTCACATAACATAGATCTGAAAGCGTCTACATCTCAGGTGCTGGCGTTAAAGGCATATGTCACCGTGCCTGGCTAATTAAAATAAACTTAGCTGGGCAGTGGTGGTGCACGCCTTTAATCCCAGCACTTGGGAGGCAGAGGCAGATTTCTGAGTTCCAGGCCAGCCTGGTCTACACAGTGAGTTCCAGGACAGCCAGGGCTACACAGAGAGACCCTGTCTCAAAAAACTAAAAACAAAAACAAAAACAAACCAAACTTAACTATAAACAGATAGTTCTGTTTATCATGAGAGATGGAAAATTCAGAGATGTATGACACAGAACGAGGTGAGTGAGGGTCTCTTGTTTGCTAGAGTTTGCAGGTGTTCAGCAAGCATAGCTCTGTCCAGGGTCAACCAAGGAGGACTTCCCAGGGGAGGTGATACTTGTGACAAACCATAACAGAGGAGAAGGAAACGTAGTCCAGTGATGGTTAAAGGAAAGGAAAACACATAGAGAATGTCAGTAGAAGCCTGTATTTAGGGCGACAGGCGTGGGTAGCAGGCTTGGGTTTTATTCTTTGGGTAATCAAGAATCATAGACAGATCGAAGAGGAGTAAGAAAACCACTGTGTGTGCATGTGTGTGCACATGTCCATGTGTACAAGCATGTGTGTGTACATGAGTACAAGTGTATGCACCAGTACATATGTGTGCACAGGGGTGTGTGTGTGTGTGTGTGTGTGTGTGTGTGTGTGTGTGTGTGTTGCTAGGGATGGAACCCTGAGCCCCTCACATGCTGCACAGGCTCCTATACTGAGCCACATCCCTCAGCCCCAACCTTTTTTGAACTTTACTCTTAAAACATCATGGGAGTTTCTTAGTTGGAGGAGCGGGGGAGAGGTGCTGGAAGATCTTGAGGGCGAAAAGCCTTTAGGGGACTGGCGTGCTAATCCCACTGTCAATGGGGACTGGCGTGCTAATCCCACTGACAATGATGAAGCCAGAAGCCAGGGTGGGCAAGAGCAGGAGGTAACATTTGAGATGCGGACTCTGGAAGCTGTGGGGATAACGCTTGCCTTTGCTCAGTTGTTCAGTGTGGGCCTGGAACCTTCTATGTCCATAGCAAGCATGTTTCCCTACTGAACCCTCATAATTACCCAGTGAGAGAGGTGTGGGTGACAGGACCCATTCAATTAGAATTTATTCTAATTCTATTCTCAGCTTGCCAGAATCCTGTGACGTGTACTTAAAAACTATGTCAGCAGCACGTGACATTCTCCACAAATAAATAAAATGACAGAGACAAAATCACACCCAGACACGGTAACAGTTGGTATGAACCTCTCCAGACCTGAAACCCTGAACTTGTGTAGCTATGTGCACATCTGCATGTGTCTCTGTGTAGCTGTGTGCACATCTGGATGTGTCTCTGTGTAGCTGTGTGCACATCTGGATGTGTCCCTGTGTAGCTGTGTGCACATCTGGATATGTCCCTGTGTAGCTATGTGCACATCTGGATGTGTCCCTGTGTAGCTATGTGCACATCTGGATGTGTCTCTGTGTAGCTGTGTGCACATCTGGATGTGTCTTTGTGTGTCTCTGTGCCACATCTGGGTGTGTCTCTGTGTAGCTGTCTGACAACAAAGTGCACAGCAGATGGCCCAGTCTGTAAGTGTGAGCTGATGTGTGTGTCTACCTACATGTGTCTATCTGCATCTTCAGGTTTTATATCAACTTTGTTGCCAGAAAACTGCTCTAGAATCTCCCCTTTGCTCACTCCATCTGTCAGGGACCAAGGAAATTGGACTACAGTTTACCATTTCCAGCACAATTAATTATGGTTTCTCTCCTTTATGTTTTTTTGATTCTGTGTAATTTAATATGCATTTATATATAAGTATGTGGTGCATACTTATTTGGTCTAAAAGTATTTATTTATTCATTCATTCATTTGTTTATTAATTAATTAATTAATTAATTAAATGTGTATATGTGTGTACCTGCATGAGTTTTTGTTACCTGGTATGTGCAGGTGCCCACAGTAGTTAGAGGGCATCAGATGCCCTGGAGCATCTGGAATTATAGGCAGTCGAGAACTGCCTGATATGGGTGCTGGGAATTGAACCCAGACCCTCAGCAAGAACAGTCAGGCTCTTAACCACTGAGCCATCTTCCCAGCCCTTATGTATGTCTTTATATCTTTGTTACGATTAGCTTCTGACTTTATTAAATTCCTGTTTCTTGCTCTTTGGCAAATAGATGTCTGAAGGAGAAGGGGGGAATAAAATTAATTGTAGCCATGGGTTACTGCTTTGATGGACATGGTGACTGGCCGTGTTGTCTAGCGTTGTCCTTGGGGCTGTCAGAGGCATTTGAGCAACAGTGCATCTTGTTTCCATTCTCTCTGCCTCTGTCTTCCTGCCTGCCTGGTGAGCTGCCTACCCTGAGCTGTGGCCCCAGAACTGACGACCTTCTTTGTAATGTGCCTTCTATTCTCCCGTTGTTGGTGGTGGTGGCGGTGATATGTGTGTATGTATTATGTGATGTGTGCACATGTGTGGGGAATGGATACATATGGAGATCAACAGCCACCTTATTTTAAGATAGCATCTCTCATTGAAACTGGAGCTCACTGATTCAGCTAGACTGGCTGACCAGCAAGCTCCAGGCATCCTGCTGGGGTTGCCACTGTGCCAGATTTTGACTTGGGTGCTAGGGATCTGAACTTGGGTCCTCATGCTTGCACAGTAAGCACTTACTGACTGACAGCTAACTCCCAGCTCCAGGGTTTTGGACTTTTCGACAAGGCATTTTCTGTGTCCCATGACTGGCTTCTCTTTTCCTCTTTGAGTAGAAACAACTTGAGACTGAACTGGGCAAAGCTTCACCTCTGATCGCTAGCTACCTGCAGGAATCTAGCTGTAGATGCCAGGCATGACTGGGCACCATGACCAGGTGACCCAAGCCTGAGATGGGGGAGGTGGCAGAGCCTTCCGGATGAGAGCCAAGGGCCAGAGATGTACTTTAGTTGCCGCATCTGCAAGACGGAGCTACAGCTGGCTTCTGAGGTCACTGCAAGTAATGGGAACACTTGGAATGTGCACCCTGGGACACAAGAAGCATCCTTCCCACAGATATTTCTTGAAACCTACTATGTGCCATGCGCTCTCAAGCCCTCAGGTGAAATAGAACAACTCAAATCATACCCAAAGGAAACAAACAAAGACCCAAATAATTTACTTGGGGTAATCCTGGGGATGGAGCCTAAGGCCTGGCACTTGTGGTCCAAACCCCTCCCCTCCCTTTTTTGAGACAACATCTTAGCAAATTGCCCAGGCTAGCCTTGAACTTGCAGTCCTCCTACCTCAGCCTTCCAAGTAGTTGGAATCACAGGCCTGAACCATCACACAGGGCTACAAATTGATTGTTTTCATACTCTGCTTTGAGGAAACTGAAGCAAGGAGATGGTGTCCGAAGTAGAAGGAAGGGCAGCCACAGTCTTGAGTGGAGGGATTGAGGCAGGCCCCTCTGAGATCAAGGCACTTGACTAAAGACCTGAAGCTTCTTGGGCAGTCAGATACAGGGGAGTCTCAGAAAGAACATTCCAGACAGAAGAACGATGGGTGCAGAAGTCCCAGAGGGCAATGTGGCTGGGGTATTCTAGGGACAGCAGAGGCCAGTGTGGCTGGAGCTGAGGGAGAGGGAGCCTGCAGTGGCTGTAGAGGTCTGAGGTCACCAGATAGATGCTGCACAGAGTCGGCTTTACTCTGAAGACAGCGGGTGGTAGACAGTTGGAGCACAGCAGAGATGGGATAGGACCTACGTTGTCAAGGGTGTGGCTGGTCTGGGATGGTGAGAAACACCCAAGGGAGACCTGGAAGAGGCTCCTGGGGATTCAGAAGAGTGGGTGGTAAGCTAACAGGTGGCGCTCATCCTCTGTCCCAGCACTCGGGCAAAGACAAGAAGATCCCAGTTCATGGCTAGCCTGGACTGCATGGGGTTAACCTGAGCTACATTTTGAGACCCTAATACCCTGATTGGGTTTGTGAGTTATATTTTCTCATTTAAAAATCACTTCTTTTTTTATAATGTCATTTTTTTCCTTTTTCTTCAAAATATTTTTTGTTTCAGACAATATATTCTGCTAAACCCTCCCCCACCCCCTTCAGGACCCCTTCTGTTCCCTTGGGCAATGCTGAGCTCTACCACTGAGACTCTTATTCACAGCTCTGGTGGAGTCTTGTTAACACACAAGGATCTCAGGCTTAATGTTCACGGAGACAGGCTTTGACACACGCCAAACCCCAAACCTAAAGCCATTGCCACAAACTCGACCCAGTTTCCTTCTCAGCAGTCTCTCCCTCCAGCGCCACCCCATTCCCAGGGAGCCACTGATGGGCATGGTCCACTGTGGGGTAACCTGCATCTTCTAGAGTCTTCTCCCGGGACCCACAGTATGTGCTTTCGGGGAGCAGAGCACCTGGCTTCTTGCGTCCAGCGTAATGATTTTGAGCTCCGTCACTGCTGTTGTGTGTTGAGGCTCTTCCCTTCTCATTGTGCAAGAGCAAACTGCTGTATGGATAGGACATAATTTGTTTATCCATCTGTCTGTTGAAGGATTTTTGGGCTCCTTCCAGATTTGGGCTTTATTACAAACAAAACCGCTATGAACGTTCATGTTCTCTTGTGTAGACTTTTGTTTCCCTTCTTGTAGGTAAACACCGAGGAGTGTGGTGTCTGGGTCAGAGGGTATGTCTATATAACTTTGCAAGAACTTCTTCTTCTTCTTTTTTTTTTTTTTTTTTTTTTTTTT
>NW_022196893.1:9880842-9889033 GCF_008632895.1 Mastomys coucha
TTTTTTTGCAAAGTGGCTGCCCTGCTTGATGTCTCCACCAGCAAAGTGTGAGAGTGTCCAGCTGCTCTCCACACTGGATGAGACCTGCTGTGGCCACTTTACCTAGGGTTCCTTGATCCAACAAACAGGCAGTGGTCTCAGCTTTCCCCCTAATGAATCATGTTCTGGGGTCTATCGCGCTTATCTGACACATGTCTTCTTTCTGGAATTTTCTACAGATCCATTAAGAGAAATAGGATTGTGGGGCCTGGGGCTGTGGCTTAGGTGGTAAGGTGCTTGCCCAGGGTGCACAAAGCCATTGCTCCATTGGCAGAAAAACATCAATGTTCCAGTGTGGTTGGAATCCCAGCACTTAGGAGGTGAAAGTGGAAAGGTCAAGAAACACAAGGTCCCACCCTATGCTACATGGAGTTCAAGATTAGCCTGGGACACAAGAAACTACGCCTCAAAATATAAACCAATAGGAGCCAGTAAAGATGCTTACAATCTGGGTACCCATGAAAAGAGCCAGATGTGGCACACATCTGCAACCCAGCACTCCTACAGTAAGGGAAATTTAAAAGTATAATTAATAAAGGATGGAAAGATGGTGGCTCAGCGGTTTAGAGCACTTCGCTGTTTTGGCAGAGGACCTAGGTTTGATTCCTAGCACCCACTTGATGGCTCACAACCATCCTTAATCCCAGTTCCAGGAGATCCAACTGGCACACACATGGTACACACACATGCACACAGGCAAAATATTTACTTACATAAAGTAAAATAAATAAATATAAAAAAATTAAAAATAAAAATAGGGGTATTTGAGTTCTTGAGTTCCAACAATTCCTTATATTTTTTGATTACAGATCTTTTTTGTTTGTTTGTTTGTTTGTTTGTGACAGGGTTTCTCTGTGTAGCCCTGGCTGTCCTGGAACTCACTCCGTAGACCAGGCTGGCCTTGAACTCAGAAATCCACCTGCCTCTGCCTCCCAAGTGCTGGGATTAAAGGCATGTGCCACCACTGCCTGGTTGATTACAGATCTTTATTACCTATGCAATTTACATTTATTTCTCTGTCTTTGGATTGTCTTTAGTTTTAAAAAGTTTTTATTAGGCCAGGTGTGGTGGCACAGACCTCTAGCCTCAGTACTTGAGGCAGAGGCAGGCGGATCTCTGTGAGTTCGAGGTTAGCCTGGTCTACATCATCAACTCCAGGCCAGCCAGGGCTATACCCTGAAACCCTATTTTAAAAAATAAAACATTTTAATTAAGTGTATGTTGATGTTGGTGTCTTTTCATCTGATGGTGTCCTTTGAAGCATTATACAGGAGTTTTGTTTATCTTTTATACTGAATATTTAATGTATCTAGAAAATCTTTGCCTAAGGTCTCAGATTTTCTCCCAGAAGCTCAACAGTTTCAGATGTGCTATTTATGCCCGTGACCTACTTGGGGACTTTTCTTGTAATTGATGTTAGATATGGTTGCTTTGTCTGGCACTGTTTTGTAAGTGGCTATGTGCTCAGACACTATTCTCTCTCTCTCTCTCTCTCTCTCTCTCTCTCTCTCTCTCTCTCTCTCTCTCTCTCTCTCTCTCTCTCTCTCTCTCTCTCTCTCTCTCTCTCCCTCCCTCCCTCTCTCTCTCTCCTTCTCCTTCTCTCCCTCCCTCCCTCTCTCCCCCCCTCTCCCTTTCTCCCTCCTTCCCTCTCTCCCTCTCTCTCTCTCCCTCTCCCTCTCTGTCTCTGTCTCTCTCTCTGTCTGTCTCTCCCTCTCCTTCTCTCCCTCTCCCTCTGTCCCTCTCCCTCTCTCTCTCCCTCTCCCTCTCCTTCTCTCCCTCTCCCTCTCTCCCTTTCCCTCTCCTTCTCTCCCTCTCTCTCTCCCTCTCTCTCCCTCTCTCCCCCTCCCCCCTCTCTCTTTCAGACAACTGAAACACCCATCCTGTTTGCTTGCTGTTGCTGTGATATATTCCATGACGGAAGCACTTTGGAGAGGAAGGGGTTTGTTTCATCTTACCACCCAGCATGAAGGGAACTTAAGGCAGGAACTGAAGCAGAGGCCATGGAGGAGTGATGCTTACTGGCTTGCTCCCCATAGCTTGCTCAGCCTGCTTTGTTACACACCCAAGGACCGCTAGGCAGGTGTAGCACCGCCCACTGTATGCTGGCCCCTCCAACATCAATCATTAATCAAGAAAAAAACAAAGGCTTGCGCATGGGCCAATCTGATGGAGGTATTTTCTCAGTTGAGGCTCCTCCTCCTGATTACCCTGGATTGCAGCAAGTTGATCAAAAACAAAAACAAAAAACAAGTAGCATAATTATTTAGTGCGTGTGTGCATGTGTGTGTGTGTGTGTGTGTGTGTGTGTGTGTGTGTGTGTGTGTGTTTTGGGACATGTGTTCCATAGTGCATGTATAGAAATCGGAAGACAATATGAGGGAGTCAGTTCTCTCCTTATACCATGTGGGCTCTGGGATTAGACTTATGCCATCAGATTTGGTGGCAATCACTTCTGCCTGCTGAGCCATCTCGCTGGCCCTGCCCTGTTGCAACACTGCCCTGCACATTTGCTGAAAAGAAGTTTGACTATATAAATTTATTTTTATGACTTCCGAATTTATTTGTCCACTGATCTGCTTCTTTTGTCCTGTTTGATTTTTTGTTTTCATTTTTGTGAGACAAAAGCTTCTCTGTGTGTCCCTGGCTGTTCTGGAATTCACTCTGTAGACCAGGCTGGCCTCGAACTCAGAGATCTGCCTGCCTCTACCTCCCTAGTGCTGGGATTAAAGGCGTGCGCCCCCACTGCTTGGCTGAATTTTTTTTTTAAATGTAGTACCACACTACTGTGATTACTGTCTGTCGATCAGGTGATCTAAGTCCATGTGTGTGGAGGACAGCGATGACCTCAGGTTCTAGTACCCGCCTTCTCCCTTGTTTGAGGTAGAGTCTCCTTTGCCACTGCCTACACTAGGTTAACTAGCCCTTGAGCATCCAGGGATTGTACTGTCTCTGCCCCCATCTCTCAGTAGAAGCCCTGGATCTAGGCTTCATGGTCTACTGTACTACGTGGGTTCTGGGATCCACACTCAGGCTGTCAAGCTGGTATGGTAAACGCTCTACCCACTGAGCCATACCACTGACCCCTTGCTGGGTTTTTATTGGGACCAGAATTGGCTGGAATCTGTCCAAGGATTTTAGGAATGTGGTGCCTTACAACTATGAACTCTTTCAATCTATAAATGCCATAGGCCTTCGCAGTGGTTTGTTGATCAATTTCTCTCACCAATATTGTACAGATTCCATGCTAGGTATTCACATCTTCTGTTAAATTTATCTGTAAGCCTTTGCCTTTTAAAAAGTATTCATTTACAGCTGGAGAGATGGCTCCGGAGTTAAGAGCACTGGTTGCTCTTCCAGAAGACCTGGGTTCAATTCCCAGCACCCACATGGCAGCTCACAACTGTCTGTAACTCAGATCTCAGGGGATCCAACATGTATGTAGCACTCAGACCCACATATAGGCAGAATACCCCTTCACATAAAAGAAAGGATGAAAATGTTTAAAAAGGGGTTGGTGAGATGGCTCAGCAGGTAAGAGCACTGACTGCTCTGCTGAAGGTCCTGAGTTCGGATCCCAGCAACCACATGATAGCTCACAACCACCCGTAATGAGATCTGACGCCCTCTTCTGGTGTGTCTGAAGACAGCTACAGCGAATTACGCCGGAGCGAGTGGGGCCGGAGCGAGTGGGGCCGGAGCGAGGGAGCAGGACCGGCAGAGGTCCTGAGTTCAGTTCCCAGCAGCCACACACATGATAGCTCACAGCTACAGTGTATTCATACACATAAAATAAATAAAATAAATCTTTAAAAAATGTTTAAAAAGGTATTCATTTATGTGTGTGTATAATGAAGTACATATGTGGAGGTAAGAGGACAACTTACTGGAGTCCCATGTGGGTCCCAGAGATCAAAGTCAAGTTGCAAGCTTTGTGCTTTTTGACTGAGCCATCTTTCTTGCCTACCTAGCTTATATTTTCATGCTGTTTTAACTGTTAAGCTGTCTTGCTTTCATTTTTTAAAATTTTTATTATTTTATGTATATGGGTGCCCCCTACCCTGTGTGTGTAACAAATGTGTGCCTGGTTTCTGCAGAGGCCAGAAAAGAGCTTCAGATCCCACCCCCAACCCCTCAACTGGAGTTACAGACAGTTGTAAGCTGCCATGTGGGTGCTGGGAAATGAACCCAGGTCCTCTGCAAGAGCAGTCAGTGCTCCTAACCACTGAGCCATCTCTTCAGCCCCCAGCGTTTATGTTTTAGTTTGACCAAAATTTTAAGTTACAGAAACAGCCGGGCAGTGGTGGCGCATGCCTTTAATCCCAGAGGCAGGCAGATATCTGAGTTCGAGGCCAGCCCAGCCTACAGAGTGAGTTCCAGGACAGCCACGGCTACACAGAGAAACCCTGTCTTGAAAAACCAAAAAAAAAAAAAAAAAAAAAAAAAAAAAAAAAAAAAAAAAAGTTACAGAAACAACTTGTAAAGACAGTCTTAAAAAAACAAAAATCCCTGCTGGGCAGTGGTGACCCACGCCCTAATCCCAGCACTTGGGAGGCAGGGGCAGGTGGATTTCTGAGTTCAAGGCCAGCCTGGTCTACAGAGTGAGTCCAGGATAACCAGGGCTACACAGAAAAACACTGTCTCAAAAAACAAGCAAACAAACATCCCTAAATATTTGCCCACATTTCTGTGATGTTAACAGTTTTCCTCACATACACCCATGACAGGGTTTCATGTAGCACTAACCTGAAACCTACTTTATAGACCAGGCTGGCCCCAGGACCAGGAGTTCAAGGTTCTTCTCAACTTAAGTTTAACTTAAGTTTGACTAAGTTTAAGGTCAGCCTGGGCTCCATGAGACCCTATCTTTCAAAAGAGTAAGGAAGAAAGTGAGGGAAGAAGGGAGGGGGGAAGGAAGAAGAAGGGAAGGAAAAAGGGAAGGAAGAAGGGAGAGAGGGGGAGAGAGGGGGAGAGAGGGAGGAATTACCACTGGTGCAGAACTATTAAGTGAATGAATTACTGACTTCGTATTTCCTTAGTCTTTCTATTAGTGTCTCTCATTCCTCCACCCTGCCCATCTTCCCTCCCTCCCTCGCTTCAGACTGCACAAGCCAGAATCCCACAGGGCATCCAGTCATTACGTGTCCTTAGTCCCCTCCGATCTGCTGCTCCTTCCTTCAGAGCCCTCTCTAGTGTGTCATGAGTTGACGTGTTTGAAGTTGAACCCTTTGTAGTCTGCTCTTTATTTTTTCCTGGCGTTTTCCCCTCACCGTGTGGAAGGTGTAGGTTTGGCACCACTGAGGCTGGCTGTGTGGCTGCAGTCCTGGGGTCCTCAGGGTTGTCACCTGGTCTTGGTGGGGAGGGAGTTGTGATAACTGTCCTGTTTCAGTAGTGATGTAAACCAGTCATAGCCAGGATAGTGCACGCCAGGTTTGTCTCCCACCGAGACTTAGCTTTCATAGGTGTGGACACTCAAGGGAAACGGCTCCTTTTTCCCAGCACTCAAGAGAAAAGGCTCCTTTCCCAGCAACGCAGGATATGTGTGGTAGGTAGCCTTGCTCCAACACCCGTTTCTCACTCCCCGCCCCTTGTTACTTATAGTGAGAGCTTAGCCATTTGCTTAATTTCCCCATTTATTTATTGCTGTGAATTTGTGTGCACATGTGTGGAGGCTGGAGGACAACTCAAGGGAGCCGCTTCTCTCCTTTACCATGTGGGTTCTGGATATCAAACTCAGACCCCGTCAGGCTTAGTGGTTAGCACCTTTATCCCATGAGCCATCTTGTTGGCCCCATTTGTTTAAATCTTAATATAATGTAAGATGGTGTCAAGATAGCTGACTCATACTCTTGTCTGAAACAAACTTATCATCTATCAGATGTGCACAGTTCTCTTTGCCTTTAGTCTCCAGGATCGGGTCAAAACCAGCACTGTTTGGGTCAGCACCCTGCTTTCCATCATTCTGTGTCATTATGATGTACCTTTAGAATACAATTTTATCCCCGTGGATGTCATATTTGGTGATGCTGTTTAAGGTTCATCTTTATTTTTATTTATCTGTATGTGTGTGAGTCTGCCACATGAGTGCAGTGCCCACCGAGGCCAGAAGAGGGACTCAGACCCACCTGGAAATAAAATCAGAGGGGCCTATGGACTGCCCAACAGGGGTGCTGGGAACAAACTCAAATCTTCTGCAGGAACAGCACACGCTAACTGTTGAGCTGCCACTCCGGTTCCAGCAATACTACCTTAAATACGTAAAACTTTTAATTTCTCAATGTTGGCAGCATATAGAAATAGAAGGGACTTCTAAGCTAACTTATTATACGTTTTCTGTAGGTTGTGTGTTTAGGCTTTTCCATATAATTATCTATGAACAGTCTCTCCCTCTTTTTTTCCTTTCCACTTTCCTGACTCTTCATTTTCTCGCCTTACTACCCTGGCTTTTCCTGACTCTTACTTCATTTCCTCGCCTTACACTCCTGGCTTTTCCTTCAATGCCAAATGGAAGTGAGGGCAGATGTCCCACAGGCATGGTGATGGTGGAATCACAGAATTACTGAAGGGTTGGGGGTTCAGTGTCAGCAGTGGTGGGGAGGGCGAGCTGTGTAGGAGATGGAGGGTTGTTACGGAATTGTCAATGGGCCCCTTCTCAGCGCAGGCAGAAAGAGACTAACTTGAGTTTCCCTTCTGCGCTTTATGGAGGGGGCTAAGAGGTCTTCATGGGCATTTTCCCTAAAGTCTGCTTGTGCCTCTCCCAGAAAGCAGTTCTCAGTGTTCATCTTTTCCTCAACTCCAGATGCCTTCTTCCCAAGGCCGTTGAGTCAGGCAGGGAGAAGCGTCCCAACTGACTGGGTTGCCATCAGGTCAGCTTGTGTGTCTCAGCTCAAGAATCTGTCTGTGGGAGCGTGGGGAAGGCAGGGTGCCTGTGAGACTCCAACAGTAGCCACGACCCACTGAACATCATCACATGGCTTGTCTGCAGCCACTCGGTCGGTCAGTCTTTCCAAGCAGCCTGTGGCAGCTATTAGAACCCATGTCTTGCTAACTGTGGAGACCTCTCCAGTCCCTCAGGCCCAGACCAGGGAGGCACCGGGAACTAACTGCTGTTCTCTAACTCCTGCCACCTCTGTTCAGGCATCACCTGTCTTGGAACCCTGCCCTGCCACCCTCCCTACTCCCTGCCCAGTGGCAGCAGTGCCAGGGCCACTTCCCTGGGTTTCCGCTCACTCATAACCTGTCTCCTCCCAGATTAGGGACTCTACCTCACTCCTCCTCCTCCGGAGGGGCTCAGTACACAGTCAGCAATCATTGTTGCTGCCAAATGTACAGTGGGGTGACAATGCTGGGTGCCATCTTGTCAACCCAATGTGGGGTCACTAGGAAGATCTCCTTCAATGAGACTGTCACTTGGGGAAGGATGAAGCCTGACCCAAAGGCATCTCGGAGCCCATGCCTCCCTATATTATACTCTACCACCAGCCGGCCCCAGGATGCTCCAGGAAGTGCTATGCATGACACCCGCCCCCAGGCGCCACCTCTTAGAGAAGGGACCATTGTCTCCAAAGGTTTAATGAGGGATGCAAGGAAGGGGCCCTTTAGCCATGATGCCCTCTGACCTTTCATAAATCAGAGGGGCTGGGGGCGAGGGGCTGCTTGGCAGGACTTGGTGGGGTGGGGACTTAGAAGCAGCTGCGCGCGACGTTGACATTGTTCCCACCATTCTGAGTGCAACAAATCCCTCTATTGTGTTCCTGGTTTATCTGGTTCCTCTTGTTTATGAGCAGGGCTCCTTTGGCAGTGGTTCCAGCCCTGGGCGGGTGGAAAGAGTGCTGGCACGCACCGAGGGGGGAGGGGCTGGAGGGGGCGCTGTCAATGCCCGCATTGTCCCCCACGCTTTTTGTTTCTACTGTAATGACATGTTGAGAGAGAGAGAGAGAGAGAGAGAGAGAGAGAGAGAGAGAGAGAGAGAGAGAGAGAGAACTACGACGAGCTGGGGAGGGAAAAGAACAGCAAAGAAAGCCAGCCGAGCAAGGGCCCTGGTGTGGATTGATATCTGGGCCTGGGCGGATGTGCTGGCAGCTGGGCATCAGGGCTGCATGGAGCCAGGGAAGGGTGCCTGGGGGCATGGGGCTTGAGGGGTCAGCCAGCCGCC
>NW_022196893.1:9889043-9929521 GCF_008632895.1 Mastomys coucha
CCTTTGCTGCCTGGCACCAGGTCCCCCCACCATCCTCCGGTCCTCCTGAGGCAGCTGGAGAGGAGCTAGTGCCAGAGTTAGGGTCTGCATTCCGATGTGGCCCTGCCAGTTTGTGCCATCTGGGCAGCTGCCTTCGCCTCTCATCTCCCTGTGTCTAAGGTCTGCGGAATGGGCAGTGCTAGGGGCGGAAGGCTGCCTGGTCTTCTGGAAATGGAAAGATGTTCTCTCTAGTCCTTGGGCTGTACTTCTGAGCCCAGGCAGAGACGGAAACACATGCTGGGACAGAGCCCTAAATTGCCCCCAGAATGACAATACCAAGTGCCAGCTTGGCTCTGGGGGCCTTGTCTCCCGTCTGGGCCTTGGATGGAGGTGAGGGGAGTGGAAAGAGAGGAGTCTGAACATGAGAAGCTGAGCTATGGGCTCAGCTCAGGCTTCCTGGTGGCTCCTGAGGTCACCTTTCCTCAGGTGTCAAGCTCCAGCCTGGGCTTTATCTAGCTATGTGAGTTCATGGTCTCTGAAGGAGACACGAAGCCCCTGGACCTCTCTGAGCTACAGGGGCCTCTGAGGCTATGGGCCAGTGCATGTGGCCTTCTCAGTAACCCCAGCCAGGAAGTCACCTGCCTGTGCTGGCCCATCTCCATGACACACTGAACACTCCTCATGCAGCTTGCTCTGTCTTTGGTTGTGAGACTTTAGGGGAAGTTCTTTTCCACTTCTGCCTCAGGAACCACACAGAACGAGTTAAGGCTCTGGGAGACTCCAACTCTTTCAACTTGTAAAGTACGGACAGTTGTCCCTGCTGTCATTCCAAGGCCATATGTGGATCTGTGGAAAGTTTAAGCTCCTCCAAGATCCTGGGCTAGAAGCTTGCTGTCCTGGGAATAGCTGAGATCTTTCACAGGTGGAGGGATACATCACATACCTGTTTTGTGTGATGCTGTAGGTAGAACTCAGTTTTTTTTTTTTTTTTAGGGGACAGGTAGATCACATACCTAGGCATCCCGCAAAGTAGGCGGGTCGCCTTAGATGGTAACCTTTACCCACTCAAAAATTCGTCTCACATAAGCAGTGAGGACTCGGGCGTCACCCCGAATTGTTATTTTCCTTACTCATAAGTTTAAGGCATAGAACTCAGTTTTTTTTTAAGGACCTGCTGAGGGTTAGGATAAAACCCATGTATAGCCAGGAAGACGACTCAGGGCTCAGGCTATGGCTAGTCAGGGCTTAGCCTAGGATCGGGATCAGGGCTTAGTCAAGCATTAGGATTATGGCTTACGGTATAGCTAGGGTCAATGCTCAGTCCCTAGCTGGAGGGAAAATTCACTGTAGGAAAGAATAAGGTCCTCTCAAGATCCAGATTCAGGCTTGGATCAGGCTGAGGGTCCTGTCCAGGCCCAGGATCAGGGAAGGCAGTGTAGGGTATGGAAAAAGGCTCAGTTGATAGACTTTGTCAGAGGCAGGGTGAGTATTTGATCTAGAGTTAGGATAATGGTTCAGGCTTGAGGCTCAGTCTAGGACCAAGGAAAGTGTTCATTTTTGATTCGGGATTAGGGTTCATGTCTGTCACCAAGATCAAGGCTGGTAAGTGTTCATTTTGGGTTTAAGGTCAGGCTGGAGGCTGGGGTCAGGGCCAGGGTCAGGCTGGGATCAAGGCTTCTGGCAATCACCCAGCTTTGATGGACAATCTATAGCCAGTGTCAAGGGCTCCGTCTGTGGCTGGCCTGGGGCCAGGGCTCAGCTGTGATGTGGGTCAGGACCCTGTCTGGGGCTGTCTGTGAAGAAATTCTTGGGGGTTGGGAAACATGGCTAATGTGGAGAGGCTGGGGAGGGTGGAGTAGAAGAAGCTGGACCAGAAAAGGGAGGGGAGTTGAGGAACATCTGACCATGTGCAGGTATGTGTGATGTGGGCCAGTCACCATGGCAGCATGTTGATACCTTCTCCATCGTTATCCTGAGCTCTGGGTACCGCAAACATCTGACCATGGGCAGATGTGCTGGTAGGAGGTTGCATACGTGTGTGCACGTGAGTGCTAGGAAAACGTCCCTATGAGGCTATTTCTGAGTCTGGGGTGATGGTGACTGAACTACTGTTAGGGGCATATGTGTGATGCGGGTAATTCAGGATGGAGGCACACCGATGCCTTCTTCATCCATCATCCTCAGCTCTGGGTACCACTTCTTCAGCCTGTAGGGCCTGTATCCCACAAGGGTCCTGGCCTTCCCACATGACTGGCATCTGAGCCTTGCACAACCTGTCAGCTGAGAGCCCGTGATGACTGACTGGTAGCTGGACATGCTCCAAGATCAGAAGTAGCCCCAAGGCCTAGCAAGGACCAGCTTAGAGGTGGCTGGGCAGGGTGACTGTCGGGTTAGAGGTCAGTCACAGTCCTGTGTGCCACATACCTTTTCTTCTATGCCACAGAAGAAACTCTAATTACATGCACATGATGAAGGCAGGAAGAGAGTTCCAGTTCGAGGGCATGGAGAATGGAGGGGCCCTCCAATCCATATCTTCAGATGCTTTCTAAGAAGCACAAGGCACAGTTAGCAAAATGCTTACCAAGCATGCACAGTGCCCTGGATTGGATCCCCAGCATGAAAATAGGCACGATGGTATACACCCATAATCCTAGCACGTGCAGGAGGCTCAAAACCAAGGACATTTTTGACTATACAGGGAGTTTGAGGCCAGCCTGGGCTACATGAAATCCTATCTCAGTAAAACTCAATGAAGAGAAGTCTGTGGCGTGCGATAGATGGTTTCCTGACTCTCCCTCACTCTGCTCCAGGTTCCTGTGATACCACTGTCAGGGTTTTCTGGTTCTTTCCTGTTGCCTTTGTTCATGGGCTAAGTAGGTGAGGATGCCCCCACCTGAAGACCTGGTCACTACTACTTTTCTTTTCTTCTCTCCCTGCCCATCCCCCAGACCTTTTGCTTCTGGTATGAGTGCCATCCAATTACAATGTCAGGGCCCGAAGGACCAGAGAGTTTTCTGAGTCTCTCATGCTTGGCTTCACTTGCTGGGTGTCTGCTGTATACTGATTCTCCGCTGAGCAGCCAGTCCACGCACGATCATCACTGCTAGGGGAGCCACTAGCAGGGAAAGGCTTGGGCTCATAGGTTGCGCAGCTGGGGGAAGGACCCAGGAAGAGTTTGAGGTATAGAAGTGGAGGAGTGGGCCAGGTACGTGCTAGCTGGGGTTAGGCAGTGGATTTGCTGTTTGCTGTGGTGGTCCTGAGGAGTCCTTCCTCAAGAATAAGAGGCCCTGCAGGAAGCAACTAGAGGCAAACATCACAGCTTTGGATTAGATCCAGTGGGACTGAGCCCTGGTTCTGGTGCCTCGGAGGCCCGTTACCAGGGAGGAGCTATTGGGCCTCTGCATCAGGTACATCTGTAAAGAACCTGTGAGGATGAATGGGTCACAACTCTGGTGGCATGGAGACGTTTAACAACATTGCAGGGATGTCTGTCTTGAAGTGGCTTGAGCTGCTGTCTCAGATTTGTCCCGCTGTACCTCCTTCTTGGTAAGGGTGAGGAACACGGAGAGCCCAGGGTACAGAGTCCTCACTAATAGAAGCTACTTAGCTCCTGAACTTGGAGAGCAAGAATAAGATGCCACAGGGCTGGGAGAGATGGCTCTCAGTCTTGCTCTTTGAGAGGAACCTGGTTTGAGTCCTGACATTCACATGACATCTGACAATTACCTGTAACTCCAGTTTTAGGGGATCCGACACTGTCTTACAGCCTCCTCCACAGGCACCAGGCATGTGTGTGTCACATGGATACTCATGCAGGCCAAATGACCTGCACACATAAATAATACATTACAAAAAAACTTTAAATGCCAGCTTTTTTTAAAGATTTATTTTATTTATTTTATGTGTATGAGTACACTATAGCTGTACAGATGGCCGTGAGCCATCATATGTGTGGCTGCTGGGAATTGGACTCAGGACCTCTGCCGCTCCAACCCCACTCGCTCCAGCCCAGATGCCAGCTTTTTTATTTGTTGTGGTGTTGAGGGTTGAACCCAGGGCCTCCCACATGCTAGAAGCAATCTCTACCACTGACCCGTGCCCCAGCCCCCAAGTGCCAGCTCCCTTACTAAGGCTATAGCTAGTTTGCTTTTGTCCTGAGGGTTGGAAGGAAAGACAGAAAGCCCTTCACAGAACCTCTTTTTGGGTCTGTTCCGTTCCCAAGTTAAATCCTTTTCTTTATTTATAACTTACTGATTTTTATTTTGTTTGTTTGTTTGTTTGTTTGTTTTTTAAGACAGGGTTTCTCTGTATAGCCCTGGCTGTCCTGGAACTCACTCTGTAGATCAGGCTGGCCTCAAACTCAGAAATCTGCCTGCCTTTCCTCCTAAGTGCTGGGATTAAAGGTGTGGACCACCACTGCCAAGTCTACAACTTACTGATTTTTGTTGTTATTTGCTTTTGTTTTTTTGAGATAGAGTTTTTCTGTGTAGCTCTGGCTGTCCTGGAACTCACTCTGTAGACCAGGCTGGCCTCAAACTCAGAGATCCACCTACCTCTGCCTCCTGAGTGCTGGGATTAAAGGTGTGTGCCGCCACTGCCCGGCATTCTCTATATGTAACTTGAAGGTGAGTTCCATATTATGCATTTGCAGAATAAAAATTTTAAGACAGCAACAGAAAAAGGGAAGATGGAAAGAAGAGCAGACTCTATACCCCAGTGGGCCATTGTGTGTCCCTTTGTAGGACCCCCACCTTTTCTGAAGATTCTGTGCTGTCATGGGGGTGGTGAGAGGGAGAGAAGCTGCCTGTTGGGGACCCAGGCACACTGCTGGTCGCCCTCCACTGTGGACCCCCTCTCCCTGCACCAGTGCTGGGTGTGGGGTGACAAGTCCTGGGAATTCTGTCAGAGCTGTGACTTTTGGTCACAGCAGCTTACAAAGCAAGAATGCTTTCCTAAAAGCTATAGAATCTCGCTGGAGTTTAGCCTGGTTGGTAGAGCATTTGCTCAGAGTGTAGGGACCCCTGGAATTGGTCCCCATGTACTGCGCAAAGCGGGTGTGCTGACACAAACTTGTAACGTCAGCACCAGGGACGGAGGAGGCCAGATGGAGGTCATTCTCTGCTGCATATGACTTCGAAGGCAGCCTAGGTCTACATGGGACCCTGCCTCAAACAGAGAAAAACTACGAAAATGACTTTCTTCTAGAACTATCTCAAAAACAATTCTAGAATTGTTATCTCTCCAGAAATGCTTTAGAGGCTGGAGATGTAGTTTAGCATGGATGAAACCATGGCTCCAATCCCTCAGAGTGCATGCACAAGTGTACACACACACACACACACACACACACACACACACACACACACGAACACACTTATGCATGTATAGCAAGTATATATAATATACATTGAACCATCTCGACAATTTTGGGGTGCACAGAGTGGCATTAACTGCATTCACATAGCGCAACTGTTCCCACACTCCATCTCCAGAACTCTCTTATCTGTCTACATTGAGATCACTGTGCCTGTTAGACACTAACTCTCTAAGCTCCCTTCAGCTCCCAAGTAACCAGCCCCCCTCCTTTGCTTCTGACCTTGATCAAGTCCATTATTTAAGTGGAGTCTTTGTTTCTGGCTTCTTTCACTTAGCACACATCTTCAGAGGTCATCTGTGTCCTAGCATGCGTCTTCCTGTGTGCTTGTGTGCACACGAATGTCATGGTGATCATGGGAAGCTGATCCTCTCTTGCTTCCTTTCTCTGGGTCCCAGGAATGGAACTCAGGTCATCAGGATGGAATGACAAGGAGTTTCATGTGCTGACCCATCCATCCCCTTGCCTCCCTGCCTCTCTTTAATAGTAAACAATACAAAGTTCATTGTGGTGCAGATACACTCTGTTTACGCATTTGCTGTCTATGGGCCCTGGGTTGATCTGTTATTTGGCTGTGTGAGACAACCTGCTAGGAACAGGAGCAGTCTGGTACCTATACGACTCTCAGTTTCTGTGCCATTTTATAGAGGGATCTTTGACATGTTTTCCTGTGGTCTCAGCTCCACACTGAGGATAGCATTCTCTGACTGAGAGAACAACGCTATAATCGCTATAATCGTGTGGGGTGGGGATGGTGGAGGACCAATGAAGTTAGGGACTTGGTAGCTATCTGAGGATCCCTGAGCAGCTTGGGTCCTTCATATCCTTGACACTTGGAGGCTCAGCTGGGTTCCCCTCTTGAGAAGCATTCCCAAGAGGGTCCCTCCAATGATCAAACATGTATCCATGCTCGAACCACACATATTCCACATACATTTTCAATCCCCTCCCACACGGACACTCACTGCTGCGTGCATCTAAGTGCAGGACTGAGACACAGGAACACATATGCACATAAGCACGTATGACAAAACTTTATCACTGCATGTACATGCTCGCATGCATGTGTGCACGCTACCACCTACATGTATGCATATGCATTCACAGGCATGAGTACCCACCCACAGAGGAGCACATAGCCATGTGCAAACCATAAAAGATGGGGCATAGGTGCACAACCTCACACACTTGCACACAACCACAAACACTCACACTCACACCTTTCATAGTCATCACACACTCGTACACATTCCTTAGCTTTGTTCGTTTGCTTTTGCTTTTGTTTTGAGACAAGGTTTTTCCATTTAGCCCCAGCTGTCCTGGAACTCACTCTGTAGACCAGGCTGGCCTCGAACTCAAAGATCTGCCTGCCTCTGCCTTCCAAATGTTGGGATCAAAGGCATGTGCCGCCATGTCTGGCTATTCCTTACCTTTTTAAAATTACACTTACAAGCGTGGTGTGACATACACCTTTACTCTCTGTACTTGGGAGGCAGAGGCAGATCTCTATGAGTTTGAGGCCAACCTGGTCTACACAATGAGTTCCAGGCCAGTGAAGACTTCATAGAGAGACCCTAAGGCCAAAATAAATTAATAATTAAAATTAAAATTAGTAAATTACATCTATTTATGTATTTATTTACAAGAAAGAGAGAGAGAGAGAGAGAGAGAGAGAGAGAGAGAGAGAGAGAGAGAGAAAGCACATGTGTATGTGTAGATCAGGGGACAATTTAGGGGTCTGTTCTCTCCATCCGCCATGTGGGTCTCAGAGACCAAACTTAAGTTGTCAGGCTTGGAGGCAGGGGCCTTTAGCGACTGAGTCATCTCACCAGCCGCTCATCTGTATACTTTTTCAAAAACATTTAGACTTATTTATTTTATGTGTTTGGGTGTTTTGCTTGTGTGTATGTCCAGCATCCGCACCTAGCAATTGCTGGAGGCCTCAGCAACAGATGGGATCATCCAGCATCTCCTACTCTCTTCTTCTGACAGGTCTGTTAGGTGTCTCACCACCCCGAGGCACACAAAGAATCTGCTCGGCTCGCAGAGCTGAATCCTCTTTGGGGGCAGTGTGTGCCATCTGGGTAGCTTTGCCCATAGAAAACTCACTTCACCAGGCGGATGGATGAGACCTCTAGGGTGCAGCCTGTCTTGTCTGTCCTCCGCAGGCTAGACTCAGAAGTGGTCTATGGATCCTATAGAACCAGCATCCGAGGTGCTGGTCACAAGAGTGGCTGTCAGGAGCTACAGTGGGAGGTCCCTCCTCTTCCACTCTCAATGCCTGAACCCTTCTTTGAGAAAGACCTTCTCTATCAATATAGAGAAGGCTCCCCTGGATTTGACTCTGTATCTGGAGCCTCTCCCAGGGGGACTCTTGTTATCATTTGCTTGTCTGTCTACCTTATAGGACTCTTAGCTCCTTGGGGACACTGTCAGGAGCCTAGCAATGCTGGCAGGGTCCACAGAGAGCTGGGTCCTGGAGTACACTGTGGAATTCTGGAACTTTCTCTTTACCTGCACTCATTCAGTTCCTGATCAAGGTGATCTTCCTGCTGCCCTTAGGGCAGCACTCAAGGACAGTTCCTACTGTGGGTACCTCCCCAGGGCCATCCATCCATCAGACATCTGAGGCTGACTCCAGGTGGGACAGGAGGCTTGGTGGGTATGGCCTTGTCAACCTTCTGACCCCGAATGGACAAAAGATAAGACTTCCATGCCTTGGCCAGCTGGCTTGGCTGACCATGGGGACCCTGACCCCCTTCCCTTAAGTGGGGACAAAGTGGATAGACTAGTCTGAGGGACTTCCTCTGCCACAAGGCCTGTGTTCCTCATTGCAGTATGACCTGAAGGTAACTGTACCACATCTCTCAGCCTCAGTTTCCCTCTCTGTAGTACAGGGGTGGATTGTCTCACTAACTGCAAGACCCTTTCCAGCTGTGCCCCTCTGTGACTGAGAGTCTGAGAGCAGAGGCAGGAAGGCAAGAAGGCCCCTCTTTCCCCACCTCCTCTCCCTGTCCCCCAGGGTCACCCCAAAGCCGCCCCTCCCCAGCTCCCTGGGACTTCCCTGCAGCTGCAGACTGGGGAGACAATCGGGTGCTTTAGAGAAATACATTTTTGGGCTAATTTGCCATGCATAAGTGTTTCTCTTACCCTTTAAAGGCAGAGAACAAAGAGACCTTTCTGTGCCCAGGCAGGCTGCTGGGAAGGGGACCGCAGCTGTACGGGCTGTCGACCCTCCCTCCCTCCATCCCTGTGAGCATCCCAGCACACAGCCCCCGTGTACCGCCCCCCCCCCTTTAAGAGCGACAGAGCCTGGACTTTCCCAGCCTCCCCCAGTTGCCCAGCCGGGCCCAGCCCCCTCCCACCAGCTGCCCCAGGCAAGAGGGAAAGTGTGCGTGGGTGGCGACTGGGTGGGGAGGGGCACAAGGAGAGAAAGCCATTTCTCCACGTGGTTGCGGTGATGGTGGCAACTAGGCTTCATGATGGTGCTGGCCTGCTGGTGTGTTGGTAATGTCAGGTGACTCATCAGCACTAAGGGGATGAGGTAGTTGCTTCATTCATTCATTCATCATTCATTCATTCATTCATTCAGTTTGTCGGAGTTTCCTTTAGTATAGCTCTGTCTGCTGGTGATAAAGCTAACTGGGTTCCAGCACTTCTAAGAGTGACACCTTTGGGAGGGAGCAAAGTAAACAAAGGCCCTGAGATTGAAGGCATGGCACCCTGTGTGGAGTGGGAGATCCTGTGTATAGTGATGGGTGACAGGGCCAAGGTCAGCTCACTTGTCTCTGTGCTTCTTTACTGGGTGGTGATTCTCTTGAAGCTGTGGGGTTCACACGGACCCTCCCCAACCATGGTGCACAGCGCTGCTCCGTGAGCAATTATTCAGCTGCTTCTTCAGCTGTTCTCATCCCTGTCCTGTGGACTCCTCTACTCTTGTATCAGGACCTGTCACAGCTCTCTTTCCTCCCCCATCAGGGCTTGGCCCCTCACCTGCCTTCCCTTGTTTCCCTGGTCCACCCTGAAGCAGGTGCGCATGCGTAGTATGTCCACACAGCAGCCAAGAGCCCCCCTCCCTTCCCCTCCCCCAACACGCCCCTGTCTATCTCAGCTCATCTTCCCGAACCTCCCAGCCCCTAGCACAGACAAGGACTCTGGATGCCACCCCCTCTAGCCTCATGAGACCAGCTGCTAATGTTTATGGAACACTGACTGTAGGGCAGACACCTGTCAGCCCGCTACATCACAGTGGCAGCTCTGTGGGGCCCCTGCGCCCTGCCACTGTGTTACCCAGAGGACAGCAGGGGCTCGAGGGAGGTTTGGAGCTTCCCAGAATCATCAGTGTTGTAGGTGTCAGACATGAGACCCTGACCCACTGCTTCTGCATAAACCAGGAGCCCCTGAGAGCAGCCCCCCTCCCTGCAGCTTGTCTGTTTGGCATCCTGCAGCTTGCTCTGTGTGCTCTAGCTTCTCCTAGGCCTGCATTTTCTGATCCCCATACACGGTAAGACAGGAACAGACCACAGGAGAACATGAAAGCTCTGGAGAAAAGAACCAGAGCAGGGTCTGTCTGCCTCCCTCCTGCTGTGGGACACTGCTCTGGGAGAACATAGCCCTTGACTCTAGGATTTCAAGATCCTTGAGTGGGGCTGGGGAATGTTGCTCAGATGTATAAACCAGGTATGGTGACACATACCCGTAACCCCAGGTGGAGACAGGGCCATCTTCTAGAAGTTCAAGGTCATCCTTGACTACATATGGAGTTTGAGGTTAGCCTGGGCTACATGAGACCCTATCTTTTAAAAAAAATTGTACTATATGGGGCTGGTGAGATGGCTCAGCGGGTAAGAGCACTGACTGCTCTACTGCCTGATCTACAGAGTGAGTTCCAGGACAGCCGGGGCTACACAGAGAAACCCTGTCTTGGAAAAAAAGAAAGAGAGAGAGAGAGAGAGAGAGAGAGAGAGAGAGAGAGAGAGAGAGAGAGGAAGGAAAAGAAAAAGAAATGAAATAAAAAATAAAGCAAAATGTAGGGGCTGGGAATGTACCTTAGTTGGCAAATGCTTGCTTATACGCATAAAGCTCTGACTGGGTTCAGTCAGCAGTACCACATAAACTAGTGATGGTGGCTCACACACCAGAAATCCTAGAAAGAATGTTCCAGGAGGTGGCATCTGGGTGGGATTTTGAAGGCTGTAGAGGAGTTGAGGAGACTGACCAGAAAGTGGGGAACTGGTTTCCATACAACATGGGTAGGTTGTGTGGGCTCCTGGTTTTTGCCAAGATCGAAATCAGCACCCAATCTGTGCTCCCGAGACTGGGCAGCCTGGAGCCAACAGTAGACCTCCCTATGCTTCCTCTAGGCTGAGGCGGGAGCTTGGATTCCATTCCTCAGATCCCTCCTGGCTCCAGAGCCTCAATCCAACCCTCTTTTTTGTTCTATCAGCAAGTGACTCAGGGCCCCTCAGCCCCTCAGCCCCTCAGCAAGTGCCATCTCCTCCTGTGTGGCTTAGACCAAGGCATGAAGTTCAACACAAATGTGAAACAATGGCGGTTTGCTTTGGGCTGGACTGCCAATCTCAGAGGAAAGTTTGGACTGACATTAGTGGCAAGTGGGAGATATTGAGGGATTCTGAACACAGCAAGAATTTCATGGGTCCAGGACTCACTGTGAGCTTGACAGGAATAAGATGTTTCTAGAGAGCAGGCGAAGGCCCTGCGGCAACCAGGTGATGGAACCAGGGACATAGAGGTGGATTTTTTACAGCATTAAATTTCCCTTCAGCCGGTGTCAAGCTTAGAAGTGCAGGGCGAGAGAGCGGTCTTGAGTTGATGTGAGCTGACTCCGGCTTGCTGCCTCTCCAGAGCTGTAGAGTGCAATTTCTAAGCCAATGGGTACCCAGCTCTCCTTCTGTCCTGGTTTTGGCTCACTCGAGAGGGACGTGCGGATGGCAGCTAGGGTAGGCAAGCCCTCTCTGGTCTGTCTGAGACCCTGACCTACACTCTAGCTTCAACTTGGTGACAGTGTGACTCAGGCGTACTCCAACCCTGGCTCAGGGCTCTGTGACACCATTGGAGGAGAGAAGGTGATACCACATAGGGAAGGGACAGGGTGGGCTGGCAGCCCAGGGATAAGGACAAGGCCTCTCCCACTCTACTCATAGCTCATTTGTGGGGCAAATCAGCCAACAGTCACCAGTCAAGGAGTGGGCCATGCAGGTGTGTGAAGTGAGATGCTTGATGGAAGTCAATGGCAGGGAAAGCCACAAAAGACTCTCCGAGTAGGCTGGAGAGATGGCTCAGTGGTTAAGAGCACTGACTGCTCTTCCAGAAGTCCTGAGTTCAACTCCCAGCAACCACATGATGGCTTACAACCATCTGTAATGGGATCTGATGCCCTCTCCTGGTGTGTCTGAAGACAGCTACAGTGTACTCATACACAAAAAATAAATAAATAAAATCAAGAGAGAGAGAGGGAGAGAGAGAGAGAGAGACTCCACGCAAGGGACTCCAGGTCACCTATGCCTCAACCTACCTGTGATGATGTGTCTGTGGGCCTCAGGTCATCTGGCATTGACCCTCCATCACTTCCTGGGAAAAGCACTGATCTAAAGGGCACAGCTCCAACATGGCCTCCACGATGCTTGATCTTTCTCATTTATCAATCAGGGACTATACTTGTAATTTTTTTTGTATAGTACTTTATTGTCATATAGATTCTGTTTTTATTTAAAAACTTAAAATATGTATTTTATTATTTATTTATATGTTTGGAGAGGCATCCATAGAGGCCAGCTGCCCCATGCAGGTGCTGAAAACTGAACTCAGGGTCTCCGGAAAGGCAGGAAGCTGAGCCATCTCTCCTGCCCTTTAGTTACCCCTCTCCCACCCAAGACAGGGTTTCCCTGTGTAGCCTTAGCTGTCTCAGAACTCACTCCGTAGACTAGACTGACCTTGAACTCACAGAGATCTGCTTGCCTCTGCCGTCTGAGTGCTAGGATTAAAGGCATGCACCACCCCCTGCCTGGCCCTTTGATTTTTAAACAATATCTGATAGAAGAGTCCACTAGTAAAAGAATTCCTGTTTGTTGCAGCCCCTTAGGATGAACAACAATATGAACTAACTAGTACCCTCAGCGCTCCCAGGGACTCAACCACCAACCAAAGGGTACACATGGTGGGACTGATTGTTCTGGCAGCATGTGTATAGTAGAGGATTGCAAAGTTGATCAGCAATGGGAGGAGAGGCCCTTGGCCCTGTGAAGGTTCTGTGCCTCAGTGTAGGGGAATGCCAGGGCCAATAAGTGGGAGAGGGTGGGGTGGCAAGCAGCGGGGGGAGGGAACAGGGGTTTGTTCTTGTTGTTTTTTGTTTTTTGGTTTTTTTTGTTTTTGTTTTTGTTTTTTGAGGGGAAACTGGGAAAGGAGAAATCATATAACATGTAAAAAAAGAAAATATCTAATAAAAAAATTCCTGTTTGCTATAACACAAATTCTGCAAAGGTTGATATTTGACCTCATTTGGCCTTATCATTCCCCTCCCCCCACCTTTCTGTGTGCATGCATGACATGCTCCAGCACATACACTGCACGTCACAAACACTTCTTTTTTTGTTTTTGTTCTTGTTTTTTTCGAGACAGGGTTTCTCTGTGTAGCCCTGGCTGTCCTGGAACTCACTCTGTAGATCAGTCTGGCCTCGAACTCAGAAATCCGCCTGTCTCTGCCTCCCAAGTGCTGAGATTAACACAAACACTTCTTAACTGCTTGTTGAAGAAGGGGTGCTGAAATAAGTCTTTATCCCCGATGACTTAGCGTGTTCCTTTAAAACAAGACATTCTTTTACTTAATTACAACGTAATTATCAAATATTAGAAAATCACCATTGCTTCTTTATAATCTCCAGATCTGTTTTATTAATCATCAATTATCTTTGTTTGTTTGTTTGTTTGTTTTTTGTTTTTGGTTTTGGCTTTGGTTTTTTTCGAGACAGGGTTTCTCTGTATAGCCTTGGCTGTCCTGGAACTCACTCTGTAGACCAGGCTGGCCTCGAACTCAGAAATCCGCCTGCCTCTGCCTCCCAAGTGCTGGGATTAAAAGCGTGCGCCACCACTGCTGGCTACTCATCAATTATCTTATTAACATCCTTTACAACACAGCTGCTTGGACCTTGTAGGATGGCTGCAAGGGTTAAATGAGATGCCCTTGATAGCGGAGCCTGTTCCGAACAGTGTTGACACTATTGCTCCTTTTGCTCCTTGCTACCCTCCCAGTCAGGCTTCTTCTTCCCCAAGCTCCCTACCATGCCCGTGGGCACTCCTAAGATCCAGAAAAGACTGTGCCTATGTCCATGTCCCCTATAGGCCATCAAACTCCCGAGGGTGAGGAATGAGTTTCATTCCCTTCTGGGTTCTCCCAGCTCTGCAGGGTGACCTTGATAAGTCCCCAGCTTTAAGCCCTGTTAAATCAAGCCCCCTGTTCCAGACCCTTCACAGATACCCTGGCTGGTGGCTGCTCCTTCTCATTTGGCTGCTCCTTCCTTGTGTGGGGTGTGGGTAGCTTCTAGAGTTGCTTCTAGCCCCAAAATATCCATGTTCCAAGCCTGTGTCACCGTCCTGCCCCTCAAAAAAGCCCCCGCCACTTCCTTGCACATCAATGGTCCCACTGTTCTGGAATGATCCAGGCATGAAGCTTTGGAGTCACTCTTGACTCAGCCAACTCCTCGCCCCCATGGCTGGTCATCAGCCACACAGTTTTTCCCCTAAGCCATTGTTCATATCCACCAACCCCTTCCGAGGGCCCCGGATCCCTCTTTCTTGGACTCTGTTTGGTCTGAAGTCTGGATGCTTCTGTCCACTTTCTAAATGACCAGCCCCAGGAGAGCTCCAAGGGGTCTGTGCTGGGGCCCTCCAAGAAACACATAGCAGTTCCCTGGTAGGAAGAGACTTAATAGCCACGAGCGCCACCCCAAACTCTGAGCAAGGAGCCCTGCTGTCTCAGGAGAGGTTAGGGACACTGTCTACTGTGATAAAATCTGGAGGAAGAGGCAGGAGGAGGAAGGGGAGGGGGTAGAGGAGAAAGAAGCCCTAAGGAGTGTGTGCAGGGCGGTGCATTGACCTTTCAAGAATGTCCCTGTCTCCCAAGCTCGATCCTGCCCACCATCACCCATTGCCACTGCTCATGTCCTCTGCTCGTCTCCCTCGGGCCCTCCCCTTGGTCAGACACAGTTAGGTGACGTTAAGCACCGACTCTATCCATACTATGCGCACACACAAGGGGCACCAGGGGCCACTCTGGAATCTGGTCCTTGGCAGACACCAGTGGAACTGGGCACTGAAGAATGAGCAAGATTTCGTCTTGAGAATTGGGCAGGGGAAGGGCATCAGGTTAGCAGGGGCTTGAAAACATTTATGGGTGGATAAGTAGGGAGAGGTGAGGTGGCCAAACCAGGGCACAGTGAAGCAAGGCTGAGAAGGGCTTGTGGACTAAGGGGCTTCTGACTAGAGATGTGCGGTCTCAGGGACCCTTCTTGCCGTCCATCATTCCTGTCTACTAAATAGGATCTGGGAAAGCAGCAGGGTGTGAACTCAGCACCTGCTATTCTGCGCAGAGCCACAGGAAAAAGGACAAGGCCGGGGTGGTTGTCTGTCTCTGGAAGGAGCAAGGTGGGGCATTTCCCTGAGTCTAGAGGGTTAGGGGTGAGTAAGGAAGCGGTTCAAGCCTGGCGCCCCAAGTTCCTTTGGGGAGGATGGGTTGGGCGATAGGACTAGCTGCGGGGAATTCTGGGAAAGAGCCACAATGCCCACGGGGCCTCGCCAAAGCAAACCAAGCCGTGTTGGCTCTGCCTTCCTGTGCTGGGGGTTGAAGAGAGGAGGGTGTCTGGCCCTGAGGAACGGGAGGAACCGAGTGTCGGATTTATGTTTCCACTTGATTTCCTCGGTTGTTTTCCAAAACGTAGCGGTATCCTGAGGGGCGGGGTGGAGGCGGAGAAGCCACCGGAAGGCGCCATTGCCCCACTGCTGCCTGCCCCCCATGTGACTTGGCTGACGACAGCACTCCGTGGAAGGGCCTAGAGGCTTCCGTCCTGGGCTGCTGGACAAGTGGGTGACGTTGATCAAGGCACTGGGCTCACACGGGCCGCAGCCCGCGTGATCTGTTGTTTCCAGGCAGGCTGCCCCACTTGGGTCGATTCTTTGATCCCGTGAGTTAAGAATGACCATGGTGGTGGCTGACTCCGGGTCTCGGGGTCATCCTGGGGGCCAGGTACCTAAACAGGCCTGGGGTGTACATAGCTGCCTCTGTCTTTCTAGCTTTCTCTTCCCACTGCAGCTGCGCCTTAAGCGCTTTCCTACCTCCTGATAGCGGGTCCGCCATTCTGGGTCTTGCTCCATTCCAGCTGGGGTCTTTCTTGCCTTCTTGGGCTCCATCTCTGCCACTGCCTCAGCGGAGGCTTTACCTTTTCCACGCATCCCTGCCTCTCCGACCTCCGCTCTCTCCTCAGGATCTGCTCAGACACTGCCTGGTTGAGGGTTCAAGGAAGCTGGCCTCTCTCCCAAGCCTATTTACTATCTCCATCCTTAGGGCAGCTGTGCAGCCTGGGATTGTTGCTCTGTAACTGGGACTCAGTTTCTCCCTTTGAAAAATGAGAATAATAATACTTCCTTCCCTTTGGGATGGAAAGCCTGACTTCCTGGAGAGGTCAGGCTTGTAAGGGTTCTTGACAGTGAATCAGGATAAATCACAGAAACTGGGATCTGATATCCCAGGGAAGCAGAGGCTGCCGGGCAAGCAGAACGAACAGAGAAGGATGCCAAGACCTGGGCCTGCCCAAGGGCCCACAGCAAGTCACCTCCCTACCACCTATGGCTTCAGGGCCCCTGACTCATGGTAGGGCCTTGCATGTTGCTGTTAATGCCCAGCCCTGATTCCCCCACAGCTGTGCTGGCCCAATAGATCACTGACTAATCCTGACTTTCCCAGCTGAGTGACCTCCCTCTGCCCTCTGAGGAATGAATTCACATTCTCTCCCTTCCTCCCTCCCTCCCTCTCCCTCTTTCTCTCTTTGAGACGGGGTCTCTTAATCATGAAATCCTAGCTGTTCTGGACCTTACTATGTAGACCAGGCTGGCCTTTGAACTCAGACCTGCCTGCTTCTGCCTCCCAAGTGCTGGGATTAAAGGTGTGTGCCACCACTGCCCGGCTGAATTTTCTTTTTTAATGTACCCACAACTCCACTGAGTGGGCTTCACCTAGGGAAGGTGGCCAGAGGCCAGTGGCCAGCCTGAGATAGAGAGGAGGCCAGCATTCAGGCTCTGCTTTTGTAGGCCATTTGTGCCACAGCAAGATGGGACTTGCGGATTGGATGTCCTTAGAAACAGTCCAAAGGAGGGGCTTCATGCTATGTAGCCAGGGCATTGTAGGTGAAGTTTACCCTCTATTAGAGGTGTGTTCAAGGGGCCTGTTGACCACCACCAGTGGGCTCGCCTTCCACACCTCTCTAATAAGAACGATTCTCACTCTTGGCATGAATAGGTATTACATAAACATTAATTGCAAGAATTGGCTGATAGAGGTACAGCCACTAAGAAGGAGGGGCCTGTGCAGGGCATCTCCAAAGGTATAGCAGAGTCCACGAGGTCTCCCAGCTGCTATGCTTGAGACCACTGAAGCCTTACCTGTGATAGCCAGAGTCCTTGTCTTAATGCAGCTCAGACCATACCAGCCCCTGCTCCAAGCCTTGGTAGACCCTGACATCTTCCCTTCCTTTAGCCTTCGCAGCTTCCTTCCACTCCATCTCCCTGGCTCGTTCGGCTCCAGCCCACTGGGCTCTGCCTGTTCCTAAGCTCAGTAGTACATTTCCCTCTTGGGGCCTTGGCATGTGTTGGTCTCTCTGTCTAGAATGTTCTTCTTTGAAATATTCTTCTTTCACTCAGAATCTTAGTTCAGTGTCACACTCTTGCAGGGGTGTCTCCTCTCTTTTTTCCCTTCTCACTCTCCCCCTTCTCCTCTACCTTCTTTTTGACAGGGTCGGGCACTTACTCAAACTTGAGATCCTCCTACCTCAACCTTGGCGTGCTGGGGTCATAGGCACATGCTATCACATCTACAGAGATTCTGTATCTCATGTGACTTCCCAGTCCTGTTTCTCCCACTACCCTGCTTTACCCACCACAGAGCTTAAGACACCCTGAGCTTAGCCCATAGGTTTGTCTATCATCCCTTCTCTCATGTGAACATTAGATTTGTAAAGGCAAGGCAGTACACCTATCCACGACTGTAGCCCCTAGGCTGGAACAGTGCAGAGAACACAGCCAGTACTCTTATCAGTGTTTGAGGGAGGGAGAGGGGAAGGGATGGAGGGAGGGAGGGAGGGATGAAGGGAGGGAGGGAGGGAGGGTAGGGAAGAAAGAGACTGAACGAAGGAGTGGGAATGGGGCAAGAAAGCAAAGAGAAGGGGCTAGAGAGATGGCTCAGCGATTAAGAGCACTGACTGCTCTTCCAAAGGTCCTGAGTTCAAATCCCAGCAACCACATGGTGGCTCACAACCATCCGTAATGAGATCTGATACCCTCTTCTGGTGTGTCTGAAGACAGCTACAGTGTACTTATATATAACAATAAATAAATCTTTAAAAAGGAAAAAAAGAAGGCAAAGAGGAAAAGGGAGGAGGTGGAGGAGGGAAAAGGACGTTTTAGTGTCCCTTGCTCTGTTATCAGATGTGTAGTGTCCCTTGCTCTGTTATCAGATGTGGCTTCTAGAAGCCTGGGCACCAAGACTGGCACACAGAAGTTGGGGTAGGAGGAAAGAGCTGGGCTGTGGATAAAGAAATTCAATTAGATTTGAAGAGCTTTCTAGAAGGCAAAACAGTGCAAAGATGGGAGGAACTTTGTCAGGGAGAGATATATTTCCTGTCAGCATGAAGTCCGGAAGCCCAACAGCCTTGGAACTGGGTGGGACCAGCTATGGGGTCTGAACCTGGGAGATGTAAGGAATCAGGGGGTTCCCCAGAGGTTGGGGCAGGTGAGGCCCTGGAACTTGGAGGCCCTCATGGCTCATCCGGCCAGGCCTAGGCAGGTAGGAGCCCGTCCGTGGCTCATCCCCAGGCTAGAGGCTGCTGGGATTTGGCCAAGCGGCCATGTTGAGGGTCTGGTCCTGACTCTACAAAGCTGGGCTGGGACGACACAGGAAGCCCCACTGCTCTTTATCCCTGTAGGCCCCTCCAGCTCTTGCCTCTCCTCACCTCCCACAGTGGCCTCAGGCCCCTGTGCCCGCGCCCATGGGGTTAAATCTCTCCCTGTCTCTCTCTGCTCCAAGTTGTTTTCCAAGCGAGGCAGAGAATGGTTCTCTTGTTACCAACATGGCTTCTGGGCATTGGGTAATGCGCTCCCTCTTCTCCCTGCCCTGCACCACAAAGGGACCTTTTGTTCCTCTCCCGGTCCCTCTCTCTGGCTCTTCTCTGCCCCCCACCCACCCCAAGTCCCTCCTCCCCACGCCTCCTGCCCTACTCTGCGTGCACCCCTGGGCTGTGAGGAGTGACCGTGGCCTGGCCGTGGTGTCCTCCCTCTCCCAAGGCGCCTTGGGAGGAGAAAGGGCCTTGGCGGCCGCGGCGGCCATTTTGAAAACTGCCCTTCTAGGCTGTGCGCAGCTCCTCTGCAGCTGCCAGGATTGGGAAAGTCACTCCGGAAGGGCCTGGGGCTCAAGTTGATGTCCTGTGGCCTACTTTCCATCTCCAGGATGAAATGGGACCTTCCTCTCCCAAGCTCCCAGCCTAGGCTGTGTCTCTGCACTGAGACGTGATACCTTCAGCCAACCATCTTAGTCTACATAGCGGCTTGCGGAGGCGAGGAAGTTGTTGTCCTGGAGGTGGAGACCAGGGCTCAAAGGGTGAATGTCGTGAGGCCTCTGTGAGCAGGTGCTGCAGTTGGGGCCAAGCCACACACGTTACCCAAGAGACCCCTCCAGAAAGAGCCCTGTGAACAGGTCCTGACCCATGAGAACACCCACACTGGGTCTGGCCTCCAGAGAGGACCAAAACCAAATTCACCGGAACTTTGCAAAATAAGTGTGTCTGAGATGGGATGTCAGGAAGCCAGCCAGACAAAGAAGCGTCTGCTCTCTGGAAAGTTTTGGCCACTGTCCCCTCCCACAGCCTCCCCTCGAAACAGTCAGGGAAGGACTGATGATATCATTTTTTTAAATGAGGAAACCGAGTCACAGGGAGGCTACACAATCAGCTCTTGGAGCTCACCCCACTGACTCCAGTATACTTGCTCTGCCTTCTGGGGCCATCGCCCATCCAAAAGGGCTCAGAGCCTGGAATGAGATGGTTAGAAACATTTAGACAGATCACAGTCACCTGGCCATGTCTAGAGTCATAGAAGCCACAGAGGCCAGGCTCAGCCTTAGAACACTCAGTGACCCTCCATCTCACCCATAGCATGCATTCACAGGCTGGGAGTATGTGTGCATCTGTCCTAGGGGGGCAAAGGACTTGGTAGTGGATGGTGTGGGGCTGAGGGAGAGTGAGGAGAGACCCTGAGTTGAACAACTCCCCCTGGCTGGCCCTCAAAGAGGAGAGCTAGATCTCAGATGCTGCCAGTCAGGGTGCCTGGATACACTGAGGGCTCTTACATCTACCTGAAGCAGAGGGAGAAAGGCTTCCTGGAGGAGGTGACCAAGATCAGATCCAAGTGAAGATTTAGAAGTCAGGAACATGGAGGAGCTGGAGAGAGGCAGGGTAGGAGATGATGCATGGTGTGTGTGAGGGCTGGGCCAGCATTGCACTGGGATTCTGGCACCTAGACCAGTGCCCAGCATAGAGCAAAGGTTTTAAATCAATGCATGGTACAAGCCACATCCATTGAGGCAGTGATTCTCTCTAGCTGTAGCCCCAAAGCCTTAGTCTCTCCATGGGTAAAATGGGGTGACGCTGTTTTGCAGTGGTTGGAGAAACGTGGCAGTCTTACTTCTATATCCTGTGTGTGGTCAGTACCCCCCAAAATGGTGCGGGGTGTTCTTTGGGGAATGTGGAGGCGGGGCCCTGATTAGGGGCACTCAGTTATTTGGATGACAGCAATCATGACAACAGTGATGACCGCCAAGGTGACCGCCAAGGTGTAAGCATTCATGTAGCCCCCAAAACAAGCAAGGCAGGCTTGCTTTCCATGCCACATCATCCAGGAAAATGAATCTCAAGTAGGGACTCTGACTTACCCAAGGTGCATCTACCTCTGAGTGGTAGATGGGGATTCACTGGATGTCAGCTCCTATCACTATGGTGATAGGGATGGGTGAGACAGGTGCAGACAATGGACCAGATGATGTGGGGCTGGGGGGGCAGGCACAACACAGGGAAGGTAACAAGAACACTCCAACCCTGCTGCTTTTGGAAGCTAGAAAATAATTGCATCTTATAGCTGGGCATAGCAGGACAGATAGGTTTGGGTACCATGAGCATGTATGTGAGGAGATGCTATGAGGTCTGAGGTCTCACAGAGCAAGCTTGAGGCTGGGAAAAGAGGGGTGCAAGATAAAGGCTCCCTATCCTAGGGCAAGGCTAGGGGGATGTGTGGGAAAGTTGCAGGTCCTCAGGGGCATGGACAAAGAAGGGAAGGATGCTACTGCAAGCTAGCTACACTTCCACTGGAGATCACAGAGGTCAGGTGGCCAGCAAGATGGACCAGAAATACAGGAGAGAGGGCTTCAGAGAGAAGGGCCTCGATGGTGGACCTTCCCCCGGAGTAGAGATGGGTATATTTAGGAAAGAGACTTGCTGGATGGCATCTGGGGCAATACCAACTCTCCTAGGCACAGGAGGGGGATGTAAGACCACAGTCTAGGGGCATTGTTCTTCTCAGGGTGAGAGAATGGAGGGTGCGGAAGGAGAGATGCTCAGGGTGCAGGTGGGAGAGCTGACCATGAGTGGCTTGGAGGGGAAGGAAATTCTCCAGCAGGCAGGAGAGCCAGGGAGGGAGGGTCTGGAGACAGGAGCCACAGGTTGGTGGGAGAGGGGAGGCTGAAGGCTCCTGTTCTTCGCCCTTTCCACTCTGCAGTTGTAGGTAGGCTGCATAGAGCTTGGGGTGTGCTGAGAGCTGGTATCTCCAGGTCTAGAGAGGGCAGGAGCAGCTAAGCTGTCCTTTTCCTTCTAGGTGCTAGCTGCATTCCTGGGCTAGGAGCAATGAGCCTGTCCTACCCCTGTGTCACGCTGGATGGTTTTGCAGAGGTGCCTCACCTGATTCTGGTTGGATGTCGTCACCCTACAGTGTGGGTAGTCAAGGGGAGCAAGGGGGTTAGAAAGCTCCAGGGGGACTGAGTGATCTGCAGTCCCTCCCCTCTGTGTGAACCCTCTATCCTTCCACTAGGGGGCTGCAAAGCTGTCACATGGTGCCAAGCACATAGTAGGACTTCAAGCATGTGTTGCCCTGTACTTGTCTACTCTTGGTTAATTTCAAAGCCCTGTCCCCTGACTACCCACAAGGCCAAATTACTCAACAGAAATATTCCCGTGATGGAGACAGAAGGGCCCCCTGCTGGTCTGAAGGGGATGGGGAGGGGGCTGATCTCCCCACTATCCAAACCAGATGCCTTATCTCTAGGGAACCGCCATGCACCTCCCCAGACCACTCATACCTTCCATCACGGACATCAATCATCCTTGCTGCTCAGTTCCCTAGACTGGAGAAGCGGGACAGGAACCCTCCCAAGCTGCCCAGGAGCAGGAGGGTCCAGGAGGTAGTTGTTTCAGTTAGTCTTAGTTGTCTCAACCTTTGCAGGGTCCTTTCATGACAGGCTGCAGGGTCACCATATGACAAACAGGACACATCTGGCACAACTGCGAGGTGGGGCTGCTTCCCAAAGGACCCTGTGCCAGCCCAGCCTCTGTGGTGACATGGTTCCAGGGGATGCTGCACTTGACAACATTCCCTCAATGAAAAGGGGTCTGTACAGATCTATGCCCAAAGGCGCTGTTGCAGTGTAAGAACAAAAGCCGGGGCTGGTGAGATGGCTCAGCGGGTAAGAGCACCAACTGCTCTTCCGAAGGTCCTGAGTTCAAATCCCTGCAACCACATGGTGGCTCACAACCATCCGTAATGAGATCAGATGCCCTCCTCTGGTGCGTCTGAAGACAGCTACAGTGTACTTATGTATAATAATAATAAATCTTTGGGCTGGAGCAAGTGGGGCCAACCAGAGGGAGCAGAGGTCCTAAAAGTCAGTCCCAACAACCAGATGAAGGCTCACAACTATCTGTACAGCTACAGTGTATACTCATATACATGAAATAAATAAATCTTTAAAAAACAAAACAAAAAACCCAAAAGCTGGCTGTGGCCTTAACATTCAGGAACAGACAATGGGGACTGGAGAAAGATCATGGTCACATAACAGGACACCCTGTGGTGGTAAAAATGACATTCATGCAGAATTTTAATGATGTAGGGGAACTGTGTATGGTGTAAGCCTGTGTGAAAACCCAGGATAAGCAGATATTTGCATTCAGATAACTTCAACAAGGAGCAGTGGAGAAAACCAACGGTGCGCCCTGTATGAACTCAACTGGATTGAAGCACACATAGAAAGAAAACAGGATGGGCTGGGAGAAGACAGGACAGCTGGAGATGACTCAGTTGGCAAAGTGCTTACTGTGCAGGCCTGAAGGACATGAGTTCGATTCCCAGACCCCACATGGAAAAGACAGGCATGATAGCACATGCCTGAGACTCCCAGCACTAAAGGGGTGAACATGGGATCTGAGGTGTGTGTGTGGGGGGGGCGCACACCTTTAATCCCAGCACTTGGGAGGCAGAGGCAGGTGGATTTCTGTGTTTGAGGCCAGCCTGGTCTACAGAGTGAGTTCCAGGACAGCCAGGGCTACACAGAGAAACCCTGTCTCGAAAAAACAAAAACAAACAAAACAAAACAAAAATAGCCAAACCAAACAAAAAAAGGTGAGCAGGGGTGGATCCTGAAGCTCATGGGAAGCCAGCTTAGAAAAGTTGTCAGGTCCTAGGCTGGTAAGAGTCCCTGCCTCAAAAATAAGGTGGCTAGCACCCAAGGACTGGCCGTGGGGGTTGGCTTCCAGCCTCCACAGGCTTGTATGTATGGGTTTCCCGGGGAGGTAGGGAGACTGTGTGAACAAGCTTGCACATGTGAAAACATCTTTAAAAATGCAATAGAAAGCTGGAGAGATGCTTCAGTGTTGTAGAAATATTTAATCCCAATACAGGGTTTTTAACCTGCCTTTGACCATTTTGGTTTGGATAAAAGACACACAACTTTTATATGTGTAATAAGCCTTACTTAGCACTAGAGTTGGGCAGGTATAATATCCTCTGTTATGCCTGTTTTTTTAGCCAATAATTTTATTATATAATTTGTCATGTTTTGTGTGGGCTGCTCTTAACTCCAACTAGCTAACCCACATGGCCATTATTTTAAGGTTTTTAATCCATGGCGGCTATATTTTTTAATCTACCTTTTTTTTTTTTTTGGAGGGGGTTCTATTTACAGTTAAACCCAACCTCTGTAAGAATTTTGTAAAGGCTTCTGCAGAGCCCTGTATGTGATTAAGTGTTTGCTGCTCTTGCAGAGGACCAGAGTTTGGCTCTCAGCACTTACGTTGGGCAGCTCACCATTACCTGTGACTGCGGTGCTGGGGTGTCTGACACGCCTCTTCCGCCCTCCTCAGGCACCACATGCACATGCATAAACACACATACACAAAAGTATCTTTTTTAAAAAAAATTATATGTAAGTACACTGTAGCTGTCTTCAGACAGCCCAGAAGAGGGCATCCGATCTCATTACAGATGGTTGTGAGCCACCATGTGGTTGCTGGGATTTGAACTCAGGACCTCCAGAAGAGCAGTCAGTGCTCTTAATCGCTGAGCCAACTCTCCAACCCCATAAATATCTTTATGAAAGATTTATGCAGATGAGTGCTCTATTTGCATGTGTGCCTGCATGACAGAAGAGGGCAGCAGATCCCATTACAAATGGTTGTGAGCCACCATGTGGTTGCTGGGAATTGAACTCAGGACCTCTGGAAGAGCAGCCAGTTTTTTTTAACTGCTGAGCTATCTCTCCAGCCCAAAATACTTTTGTTTTTGTTTTTGTTTTTCAGTTTATGCCATGTTGGCTAAAACTGGTGTCCATCACTACAGTGGCAATAATATTGAATTGAGTACAGCATGTGGAAAATACTACAGAGTATGTACACTGGCTATCATTGACCCAGGTGATTCTGATATTATTAGAAGCATGCCAGAACAGAATGGTGAGAAGTAAACAAGAATATTTTCCTTTAATAAAACTTTGCCAGTGCTCCCTTTGGGGGGGGGTAGGGGGGTAGGGTTTCTCTGTATAGCCCTGGCTGTCCTGGAACTCACTCTGTAGACCAGGCTGGCCTCGAACTCAGAAATCCACCTGCCTCTGCCTCCCAAGTTCTAGGATTGAAGGCATGAGCCACCACTGCCCAGCGCTTTTTTTTTTTTTTTTAAATTTAAAAATATCTGGCAACAGAAAAAAATGGACCTTAATTATTCTTGGGAGAGCAGGACTTAATAAACACCTTACTTACTGCTTTTTAAAAAAAAAAAAAAAAAAAGAAAAAATTTTTTTTTCATGTATGTGAGTACACTGTCACTGTCTTCAGACACACCAGAAGAAGAGGACATTGAGAGCCGGGTGGTGGTGGCACACACCTTTAATCCCAGCACTTGGGAGGCAGAGGCAGGTAGATTTCTGAATTTGAGGCCAGCCTGATCTACAGAGTGAGTTCCAGAACAGCCAGCCAGGGCTACACAGAGAAACCCAGTCTCAAAAGCATCAGATCCCATTACAGATGGTTGTGAGCTACCATGTGGTTGCTGGCAATTGAACTCAGGACCTCTGGAAGAGCAATCGGTGCTCTTAACCATTGAGCCATCTCTCCAGCCCAAATGCCTTTTGTTTTAAAGGCAGGGTCTCACTATATAGTTCTTCTGGCCAACCTGGAACTATGTAGACCAGACTGGCCTTGACCTTATGGCAGTCTTCCTGGCTCTGCCTCCTCAGTGCCAGGGTTACCTTTGTATGCCACTATGCTCAGCTGAGTTGCATTATTTTTCATTACATTTTATTCTATGTGTGTGGATGTGTCTTACTCCTAGCCTGTCTCATGAGAGGGATGGGCACGGCCACTTCTCTTTTACCTCCCTGGCACTGGGCCCCAGCCTGGCACATGCAATAGGAAGTCACAGGACCTGGTCATGTTCCTGACCATACCTCATGTGTCCCCCACCCTGGCCCCCCGCCAGCTGGGCATTATCAGAACAATTTTGAGGGCTCAGTTGTCCAGAAGACAGACATGGCTGGCCTGGGACAGCCTGAGTATGTGTATGTGTTGGGGTGGATGGCTGAGGCCAGATGAGACCCTGGCTGGCTCCCTCTTCAGACTCTGGTTCCTGCCACATCCCTGTAGCCCATTGGTGGGGAATTGGTATCTGGGAGGTGGGGGAGGTGGTGCACTGTGTCTGGGGCCCATGGCAAAGCAGACCCTGTCAGAGAAGACATCCCCGTGTCCCCACAGTACACAATGACCTGAGGGCAATTAAAGGCCAGCAAGGGCTCTTCCCTCTAAGGAGGATGGATGGGAAAGGGGAGGGGTCCCCCGGGGCTAAAACTGCTTAGATGCTGCCACTGACAAGCTGAGCTATCCACAGCCCCCAGCACAATGCTGTCATTAACCCCTGACCCTGGCCCCTACTTAGCCACTTCCTCTGCAGGAGGAGGGAGGGCAGGACTCCATCTCCATTCTCTTTTCACGGAGGTTTGGAGCAGGTCATAGCTCTGCAGGCTTCTCTAGAGCTTCACTCGCAGGCTCTCTGGCTTCATTGCTCCTCAGGATTTGAGCAGGAGAGGGCGTCTCACACTTTGGTACCTGCAGGAGCATTCGTGCGGCCAAGTGCTTCAAGCCAGAGCAGTATGAGAGGCAAGATTGGAAAAGCTGGAGACAGAGACAGGCAGGGAGGTCATAGGAAGAGGCTGTTCTTGTCCCTTCCATAGTATGTTCAAAGGCATGCAGGGTACAAACCTACTGTGAAATGAGATGTCTGGTTGTCCAGCATTAACACTCCTAATAAGGTGTAGCACAGATACAGGCAGAAGGACATATGCACATCCTAGAAACCTGAGCCTGGCTTAATACTTAATCTGTCAACACAGTTCATTATTGAATGAATGAATTCAGGAGATGATCCCACAGCCATCTTAGTCCTGGACATACATGTCAGCAACTCTCTGGGATGAACTGGCTCTGACCACAGGGTGGGGGTAGAAAAGGAGCCGCTGAGCTGAGAAAGACCATTGCTGAAGCCCATCACAGGCATATTTTCCAAAGTGCCAGGAGACTTAGTCCGTTAAAATCAGACTCCTTGCATCGGACATGCATCTGTGCATCTGTTCATGTCGTAGCTGAGCTCCTAGCCAAGGCAGCTAGCCCGTACGGTGAACTTCCAGGACAAAACAAAAATGTGGGGATTGGTGAGGAGGATGCAAACTGATATTCCAGAACCACCATTGCCTACACAGAAAGCCAAAATAGTTCACAGGCAAATGGCGAGAGCTGAAACTTACCCAAGATACACATCCATTAACACAATAGAAAAGAAGGTTAGCTGCTAAGATGGCTCAGATAGCAAGGCTGCTTCAGAGCCTGACGATCTGAATTCAAGCCCCAGAATCTGAATGGTAGAAGAAAAGACAGAGTCCCACTGCTTGCCCTTTGACTTCCATACTTGGGGGGGTGCGCATACACATACTCATACACTCACATATACACTCTCATACACACACTCATGCACATACACTCACGCACACACTCACAGTCTCATGCACACACACTCACATACACACACTCACACTGGCAGTCTCACTCACACACAGTCACATACACTCTCACACACACTCACACTCACACAATCTCATGCACACACACATACACACACACTGACAGTCTCAGTCACACACAGTCACATACACACACTCACACACTCATACACACACACTGCAGGTTTTTTTTAAAAATTATGTATGAGTGTTCTGTTTGTATGTATGCATGTGTATCAGGCATGTGCCTGATGCCTTCCGAGGCCAGAGAGGGTGTTGGATTCCTTCACGTTCAGACTGGAGTTATAGATGGTTGTGAATCACTATGAGGGTGCTGGAAAATGAACCCTAGTAAACACTGAACTGCTCCCCAGTCTGCTATTTTATTTAATATTTATTTTATGTATATGAATACACTGTAGCTGTCTTCAGACACAGAAGAAAGCATCAGACCCCATTACATTTGGTCGTGAGCCACCATGTGGTTGCTGAGAATTGAATTCAGGCCCTCTGGAAAAGCAGGCAGTGCTCTTAACTGCTGAGCCATCTCACCAGACCCCCCCACCCCCGTTTTTTTAAATTGCAAAACCAGGTTTTGTGGCACATACCTGCAACTCAGGGGACACCCAAGAGGTAGAGGCAGCGGGCTGGAGACAGTGCTCAGGGATTAAGAGCACTGGCTGCCCTCTCAGAGGGCCCAGGTTTGATTTCTAGCACCTACCTGGATGCTTATGACTGTCTGTAACTTCAGTCTCAGGGTATCCAATGCCCTCTTGGGCCTCTGTGGACATTGCACAGACATATAACATATATGCAAGCAAAACACTCATTCATGTAAGATTTTAAAGTGAAGGGGGAAGTGTGAGGATTGTTGTAAGTTCTGGGACAGCCTGGATACATACCTATTTTCTGGTCAGTCTGGGCTACATAATGAAAGAATGTCTTTTTTTTTTTTTTTTTTAAAGTGCCAATCAAAACAACAAACCCATGAAGGGGCAGCTACAGCATAGGTGAGATTTGAAAATATGCTCAATGAGAGAAGACAGCTACCAAAGGTCACACATTATTTAAGTTCTGTGAAATTCCACAACAGGTAAACCACAGGACCACAAGACTGCTGCAACTGTGGGAAGTGAATGTGAGTGGGTAAATGGTTTTGGGGGGCATGATAAAAATATTTTGGAATTAAACAGTGGTGAAGGCTGTATAAGCTTGCAAAAGCCCTAATAGCACGGGACGGATACACTAGACATTCAAAGTGATGAATGTGTGCACGGTGTGGATCATATCTGAATTAAAAATGATTTCCTGTAACATCAAAAGCAACAATAAAATTTCCTTCCTTGTTTTTATTTGAGACAGGGTCTTACTATGTAGCCCTGGCTCTTCTGGAGCTCACAAAGCATCCTCCTCCTGCCTCTGCCTCCTGAGTCACCATAGCTGGGCTTTTTTTATTCGGTAGCCCTGACTGACTTCAAATTCCTGATCCTCATGCCTCAGCCTCCTGAGAATGGGGATTACAAGGGTGTATCAGCCTCACTGGCCTAAAAAATGATTTTAAAAAATATTCCACTTATAATAACACAAATATAAAAAAATATTTGCAATGTTCTTTTTAAAAAGTTTATTAGTTTCTTTTTTTAAAAAAAAACTGGTGAAGCTGGGCAGTAGTGGCACATGCCTTTAATCCCAGCACTTGGGAGACAGAGGCAGGCAGATTTCTGAGTTCAAGGCCAGCCTGGTCTACAAAGTGAGTTCCAGGACATCCGGGGCTACAAAGAGAAACCCTGTCTCGAAAAAACCAAACCAAAACCAAACCAAACCAAACCAAAACCAAACAAAAAACTGCTGAGTTGGCTCAGTGGATAACAATGCTTGTCATACAAGCCTGAGACGCAGAATGACCTCTGGATCCCCCAGTGGAAGGAGAGACCTATTCCTTAAAGCTGCTCCTGACCTGTATGGGTGAGCCTGTGAGTACACACACACACACACACACACACACACAGAGAGAGAGAGAGAGAGAGAGAGAGAGAGATTTGAGAGAGAGAGAGAGAGAGAGAGAGAGAGAGAGAGAGAGAGAGAGAGAGAGAGAGAAAGAAAACATCCAACTAGGTCCGTCATGAATGACCAGGTGCCAGGGAATGCTACTTAGCAACAATGAAGAACAGACCTGAATCATAACTCACTTGATTCACAGCCTGGTGAAGCTCAGGTGAAGGCGGTAGAAGGGAAGGGCAATCCAGAAACTGCACACACCTGGCCTCTTGACTGCCTGCTGTTCCACCCCCCAGCACAGGATGGCTCCTGCCTGTCATCAAAAGACTCAGGAGCTGGTGGGAGGGGGTTATCCTTGGCTCCATGGAGAGTTGTAGACCAGTCTATCCTATGCGAGACTTTGCCATCAGCATCAAAAACAAAACAAAATCAGGGCTGGAGAGATGGCTTCATATAAGAGTGCACACACGCGCGCGCGCGCGCGCGCGCGCACACACACACACACACACACACACACACAAGGCTCTTGCAAAGGACTTGAGTTTGGGTCTCCGCACTTGAGTAAGGGTCTGTGACTCCAGTTCCAGGAGATCTGATGCATCTGCCCTGGTGTGCACATACTACCTCCCATATACAGTAGTCACAAATAATAAAAACAAAAGAATATTGCTTCCCACATAGGGGAGGGGCACAGAGCTGATAGGATTGACTGAAAATGGGAGGGCATTGGTGGAACCTGGCTTGGGTTTGTTTTCTAGTTTTGCATGTTTGAGACTTAAAATGAAAGACCGGCCTGGAGAGATGGCTCAGTGGTTAAGAGCACTGACTGCTCTCCTGGAGGTCCTGAGTTCAATTCCCAGCAACCATATGGTGGCTCACAACCATCTGTAATGGGATGCGATATACTCTTCTGGTATGTCTGAAGACAGCTACAGTGTACTCATATAAATAAAATAAATCTTTAAAAAAGAGAAGTGAATTCTCTTCTTCCTTAAAAAGAAAGAAAGAAAGGAAGGGGAAAAAAAAGACCATGGTGGCTCATGACTTGAATCACGGCACTTGGGAGGCAGAGGCAGGTGGATCTCTGTGAGTTTGAGACCAGTCTGGTCTATAGAGAGAGTTTCAGGACAGCCAGAGTTACACAGAGAAACTCTGTCTTGAAAAGCCAAAAGAAAAAAAGTGAAAGAGAAAAATCAATGCCCTGATGCCGCTGCTAACTCACAGGGAGAGACATCCACTTAGTTCAACACCATCAATCATGAAGGCCAGCAAGATCTCCAGATATCCCGAAGAGGAGTGGGGGCTTGCCTGCCTAGCACCCAGCCTTAGCCTAAGTGCCAGTTCAGGCCAGTGGGCTCCCTGGAGCACAGCTGAACCCTAAGACCAAGGGGATAGCACAAGGCTGGGCCCAGGAGACACCGCGGGAACAGACAAGGAGCATCCCTGAGAGGCTGTGCTCACTCACAACATCCTGAGCCTGTATGTCACTCCCGAGGTCACAGCTGGAGTGAGGGCCCAAGGTCTTCTGCTTTTGTCCTAGGCTCTTTCTAAAGTGGACCCCAAGCTGGATAGCTGATTCAGAATCTCTGGGTGCATAGTGGGGTGCCTAGCATCTGCCTGGGTAACAACTCACTGGAGTTTGGAAGAGGAAGGGAGAGAGAAGGGAAGAAAGAGGGAGTGAAGAAGACAGGGAGGGGTGGGGGGAGGAGGGAGGAGGAGAAGAGAGGAGGAGGAGGGAAGAAGAGGGAGGGAGGGACTGTCTGAGACCCAGTCCTCAGTAGCTTGTAGGGTTGTGGAACAATCAGACACTGTCTCTCTCCTCCACCCCCTGGGTTGCTACTGTCTTTCATCACTGACCTAACCCAGAGGGCAGAGCGCTGGGGAGGAGGGGGCTGGGGGCAGAGGAAGATCATAGGTCAACCTTTGCATGCTGAGCTGGATCAGGGATAGAGCTACTTAGGGAAGGGGTGGGAGGGGGGCTTCTGGGCCCCTGTGAGGTACATCCACCCCACTGCTGGTGTAGTCAGCTGATGGAAGGCAATGGCTGAGAACAGACAGTTGCCCTACACGCTAAAGTGGTGGGATCTGTATTCCTCCTTCATGCAAATTGGCCTGTGTGGAACATTGGCCAGGTACTTGCCACCGTACGTGCTACGGGATGGAGATGGAGAGTGGTTGGAATAGACTAGGCTCCAGACTCTGAGAGCTTGCAATATGGTAGAAGGTAGACAGGAAGCTGGTCAGTAAGCAAGCACACACACGCACACACACGCACACACACACAATCATAAACTGCCACATGCGAACACACGGTGGCCCACTGGCCTCCTGGATTTATCTCATGTCAGCCCAAAAAGTGTTGGTGTGCATTTGCCACAGGGACTGTCGGGTCTCTACCAGCTGCCTCCTCCAATGCCATCTCCAATGTCTCCTCAGAGACCACATGGGTGGAACTGGTCACCTTTTCTACCATATTAACCCTGGAGTTAGGGTATTTCCTTCCATCTCGGTGGTGCTCCCATTTGCTCCAAAGAGCTCATCAGCAACAGGCTCCAACTGTTTCCTTCACTGTGTGTCCTCTTGGCGGGGACTTGGTAAGTTCTCAAGAAATATTCATAAAATGCACTTAGGAATGAGAGAGTGGGTCAGACTCGTTTGACTTCTTGACCTTCACAGTAGCCATGGGCACCACAAAGAGTGAGGAGTGAGCAGCAGCAGAGGCGGGGAGAGTTAGGCACAGCCTGGTATTCAAATGACCAGCCTCACCAGTCTTCCACACACTGGAGACTCAGGCTCTGCCATCAGCTCTGAGTCAGCTGCTATTTTGGCACCCTTAGGTGGTAGTACTGAAATCAGCCACTAGGTGGCAGCACGTCCTCAGGTAAAGTGTGTGTGAAGGCAGTGGGTCTGGGTTTAATCTGATGCTGGAAACCATAGAACTAGGCCCAGAATGGGAGGATGAAATATGGATGTGTTTTGTGAGTGATCTCTCTCGCACACAGATGGCAGAGGGTTCATTGTTACTCCACAGGAAAACCGCGTGGTCCAACCATGTCAAAGGGCAGTGCTTAGACATGGGTCCGTGACTCCAGTATTACAGAGGAAACTCTGGGCCACTGCTGCTGTCCTAGTTACCTCTCCTCCATGATGTCCCCCCTTGGAATCCCTTGTGGCCACTCCAGTCCTCTCCTCCAGGCCCATAGAGAACCATGTCAATTTCTACAAGCATTTTACTCCAGGACAGATGCATGCTTGCCTCTGGGGCAGATCCAAGGGCAGGACAGGGTTTTCTGCCCACTGCGAGGACAAGTGCTCACTTTGCCAATAGAATCTTCTTTCTACCAGGAACTTCTTTCCCCTCAGGTAAACACCTTGCTCAGCTGGAACTGGGTTCTGGCCTAGGTGGGCTGACACCCAATCGCCCTCACCCTAAATTAGCACAGGTCATAAAAGTGTGGGTCATATTTCATGCAGGCATTGGCTGCAAAGCATACCAATTTTCACTGCTGTTTGTCCCGATGACACCTGCTGGTGGGTTTCTAGCATCTGTGTAATCTATGGGAATGCCACAGATTAAAAAGTCAGTGAAGGAACACAGGAAGGAGAGAGCTGGGTGAAGCATTTTATAGCATGTCAAGACGTTATTGTTTATCATCATCATCATCATCATCATCATCATCATCAACACCATCATCATCTTACAGTACTGGCAATTATACCTAGGGCTCCATACAGGTTAAGTAAGAGCTCTACCTCTAAGTCACATTGCCAGACTTTTAAGCCCCATTATAAAGGGGAAGAAAGTCGGGAGAAGGTGGTACACACTTTTAATCCCAGTATTCAGAAGGCAGAGGCAAAGCGGGTCTCTGAGTTTGAGGGCAGCATGGTCTACAGATCGAGTTCCAGGACAGCTAGAACTACACAGAGAAACCTTGTATCAAAAAAGCCAGTGTGAAGGGCTTTCCAGAAAAAGAACAAGAACATAGATAGGTTAATCCTATAGAATTGACTCAGGGACACCACGAAGGAGTGTTGTAGGACAACATGTAATAGGTCACCAAACGACCCAGTCAAAACCCAACTGTTTCCAGAACTAAGAAAAAGAGATTGGTGGGCTGGGACTCTCTGGGAAGGCAAGTGACCAGCTAACTAAGGCTCAGGTTCCTGTGGAACAAAATGAGGAACATGACCCCATCCAGTGAGCGTTTGTTAAGGTCAAGAGTAAGGGAACGGGGCTAGAGTGTTCCTTAGACCACCAACCCCAAGTGGCCTGAGCCAGGCCCCTCTCCTTAGTTAAGTGCAAGATGCTCATGCCGCTCTCTCCATACTTTGGTCCCCACCCAGGCTCAGGAAGCCTTCCCAGAGAGTTCCCAGAGAGGTTTTTTTTTGGGGGGGGGGTGAGGAGGGGAGACTGAGGAAGCCCTGAGTTGGATCCCCAGATCCACAAACCACTGAGGAGGTGGAAGGCAGGAAGTCAGCTTATATATAGGGAACTTGGGCTACACGAGATCCTATCTTAAAAACCAAACACACCGGCTGCAAAAAGAGCCTGAGGAGAGCAACTCTTGCCTCTGATCATGGCGGCAAAGGGGTGGGGCTTCTCAGAGCCCTTTCCCCCCACCTACAGGGATTAACTGGCAGTACTTATTCTGCCTCACAGATGAAGATGAACCAGGGTCTTAGTCCTGGCTGGTTTTGTGTGTCAACTTGACTCAAGTTGGAGTTATCACAAAGAAAGGAGCCTCTTTGAGGAAATGCCTCCGTGAGATCCAGCTGTCAGGCATTTTCTCAATCAGTGATCAGGTGGGGAGGGCCCAGCCCACTGTGGGTGGTGCCATCCCTGGGCTGGTAGTTCTGGGTTCTGTAAGAAAGCAAGCTGAGCAAGCCAGGGGAAGCAAACCAGTAAGCAACATTCCTCCATGGCCTCTGCATCAGCTCCTGCCTCCAAGTTCCTGCCCTGTTCCCATTAGGACTTCCTTTGGTGATGAACAGCAATGTGGAAGTGTAAACTGAATAAACTCTTCCTTCCCCAACTTGCTCCTTGGCCATGTTTTGTGCAGGAATAGAAACCCTGACTAGGACTGTCTCTGACAGTGATGTGAGCTGCAGAGCAGTTCGCACAGGGGAGGTGGTTGTCCTGCTGAGACTCAGTTCAGCTCCCTGCAGGCCTTGGGAGGGCTTCTTTAGTATATGTGGCTCCCCTATGGGGGGCTCTTCGAACACCAAGGCAGTAGGCGGGCGGAGTGTTAATCAGGTGAGGCAAGGCAGCAGTTTGGTTCAATGTGACTCAGTTGCCGGTGTACGTTCAAACTTTTGAGTGTCTGACCCTGTGTAGTTTATTTTGGGCACATTTAAGCACAACACAAATTGGTAAAGAACCTTCCGGGTAATAATTAACTTGATAATGTGCACATCAATGCTCAAGATATGACTTCATTGAAACTCTTTGTAAAGTACAAGTGGTATCTTCCATAAAGATTTGTTCTATAAATTAACTGAGAAAATGAACTCAAGATAAGTTTCAGGGAAGTATCCAGTGTGGTCTTGACCATGCAGATAGAGCAAAGGTCACCAAGCTATTAACCACATCTGCTCCCAGTCTCCTGGGCAAAAACTGGTTTTACATCTCTCCCATTAAGTGACATTAACATTCCTGGTTCCCCTGGTGCTTATCTGTGAGCACAAGGACCTCTGTGCCTCCTCCACACCTCGCCCCCACATGAGGAAGGACACTGGTCCCACATTGCCTGGATGAAGTGGTTGTGGTCCCTGGAGGGCCATTCTCTTCCACTGGAACCCAATGGACATAATCATCGGCAGCAGAAGTTGGTGGGGAGATAAAGTCGGAATTCCCCAGCTGCGAAGTACTGATGGTGTTTACTGAGCCTCAGAGACATGGGGGCTGTGTCTTCAAGAGGACTCCAGGGGCCTCGGGACTAAGGAAGGAGATTCGGTGTGAGAGATCTTTTGCCAAAATACTGAAGAAATATTTACTGAATGGTAATAGTACGTGTGTAGGGAAAAGACAGGTCAAATCTGAAAAAGACAAAGCTCACTGAATATACCTCTGATGGCTCTGAGTTTAGCGCAGTTATTCAAAGGATCCCAGACTGGCGGTAAGGGGTCTCAGGACCAAGATCTGGATCTTACACCACCCATTACCATCTCTGAAAAAAGTTACTCCCTCTCTCAGGTACTTAATTTCTTTCTTTGTGAGGTTGGGATTTGGCGAGAACCTTCCAGCACTCACGATCTGTAGTGGAGGAGACACAGGCTTCCCTTAGAAAGTGGTACTGAAAATGTGAAAGCAAAAGTCTTGAGGTTTGAACTTCGCTGGCCCCAGGATGCTCCCGTTGCCACGGCAACCGCCCGGCCTAAGTGGTCCCCAGAGTGCCGCTAAGGAAGCTGGGAAGAGCTCTGTCCTTCCCAAGATGGCGGCACGGCCAAGGGCGGGGTCCGGGGCCGCCAGCAAGTCTAGACCTTTTCTGCCGTTTCCTTTTTTTCACACTAACGGCGAACTTCCACCAACACTTGTTCTTTTTCCTGGTTCAGAGAGTCCGGGAGCGGAGACAGAAGGGTTGCCTGCAGGGATTGGGGCAAATACCCAAAGGGAAAGGCGGGACTTCCGCGTCCGACCGGAAGTGACGAGACAGTCGCGGTCGCCGCCAGGTGGAACGGCAGGTGGGTTCAGGTGCCAGCCTGGCCCGGGCCTGGCTGTGGGACCGGCACTCTCGGTGAGCGACCGAAGCGGCTCCCAAGGGTCTGGAGACCGTGGGGCGGGCTCCAGAATCCGAGCCCATCGCCCTGGCCTGGGGTCCTCCCCTGTACCAAGTAAGAATCACCTACTCCCCCCTCCCCCCCGCGCGCCCTTCCAGCCTGAGGCTTCCTCTCCCAGTCCAGAGGGAAGGACCAGAGCCCCCCGCCCCCCGGCGGGTGGGGGAGGGGCGGGAGCTTGGGGCTGGCATCTGGGCACTTCAGTTCCTTAAAGCCCGGTGTTTTTTTCTCCGTCAGACCCAGTTTCCTATTCCCCTCCCGAGCTGGGCACTTAGCCAATCGGCTCCAACTCTCGGAACCATGTTTGCAGACTTAGACTATGACATCGAGGAGGATAAATTGTGAGTATATTCTTCCCCAGGACCTGAGAGCTGAGGACCCCGGTTCCTCGTGTCCTTGGGTGTCCTAGCTCCACACACTTTTTCTTCTCAGTAGACGGGAGTAGAAATGGGCCCAGACGTCCCAGTAGTAGATCACTTGTAGGGAGTTGTGACAGGTTAACAAATAAACATGACTTGGGCCAGGTGAACCCTGGAAGGCGTTATCTAGGTACTGCTAGGGTGGTCTGGGAAGGTGTTCCAAAGATGGCAATGGAGCCAGGTTGCAAAGGCTACACATGGGAATATCACAGACCGACCTTCCTTCCCGGCACAGATGATTAGTCAAGTAGACTTTCAAAAAATCGTATTTGTCTGACCCTTAGGAAGCGTGAGCAGATCTCATGGCCTTGTGTGTCGTGAGTCTTCCATAAGAGGTGAGCAGCTGCTGGTGGTTAGGAAGTTGGTCTTCAGGAACCAAGCTGGCACCTGAGCCTGTTCACTACTAGACAGCCTAAGTTGTCTTGTGACTGCTGTGGTGTCTGAGCAGGAAGATGGCTGGCTGGAGGATAGCTGAGTAACTTTCTTCTAAAGGGAGGGGGTTGTCATGTCCTGCGAGTACAGTACCTGAGAAGGGGTACAGGATGGGCTTGGCGGAATCGTGGAGTTTCCTTGGCGTTAAGTCCCATGGCAGGTTTTTGGCAGCCCTGGGCTTTGACCCTACACCTGCATCACTCCTGAGTGTGTTCAGGTACAAGTTGCTCTTTCTAGAGGAGAAAGGGAGAGCCAACTTTTTGTAGGTTGTTGGAGCTTTTCTGGACATGGGAGCCTGCTCCTTCCAGTCTTCCTTCCGCTGGAATTCAGTGTCACTTGCTTTTCTTTCCAGAGGAATCCCCACTGTGCCTGGGAAGGTCACCCTGCAGAAGGATGCTCAGAACCTGATTGGGATCAGCATCGGAGGAGGGGCCCAATACTGTCCTTGTCTCTATATTGTCCAGGTATGAGACACATGTTGTAGGGCAGGGCAGGGTCCTGGGCGGAGTGTTTCACCTCCCTTCTTGGGTGTGACAGAAAGAGGTTCATTTTTCCACTCTGAAAAAAACTAGCTCCAGAGGCTGGGAAATGGCTCAGTCAGTAAAGTGTTTGCCATGTAAGCTTGAGGAGCAGAGGTTGTTTTTGTTTTTTTGTTTTTTCCTGAGACAGGATTTCTCTGTATAGCCCTGGCTGTCCTGGAATTCACTGTGTAGACTGGGCTGGTCTCGAACTCAGAAATCCGCCTGCCTCTGCCTTCCAAGTGCTGGGATTAAAGGCATGCACCACCACCGCCTGGCAAGGAGCAGAGTTCAAGTCTGGGCACCTGTGTAAAACACTGATGGGGTGTGTGTTCTTGTAACCATAGTATAGGGGAGGTGGATGCAGGTGGCCCTAGGCTACCTAACTGAATAGGTGGGTTCCAGATTACAGAGACACCGTGCACACAACTCTGCCACCCAAGAAAAAGGTGCTTAGTGCCTGGGGAATGAAAACAGAGTGACTGACCTGCACACACATATATATGCATACATACATGAATGCATACATTTGCACACATGAATGCACACAGACATACACCTGCATTTGACAGCAGACAAAGGTCGATCTTGCTTCTTTAAAATTTTACAATTGTATTTGCATATGTGTGTTTGATGTGTGTACATGTGAGTATGGGTTCACTCGAGTCAGAGGACAACCCTGGAGAGTCAGTTATCTGCTGTGAGATACCATGTTTGAAATCAGGCCCCGGGCCTTGCATGGGAGCCATCTCACCTGCCCTGCTTTCTGAGGTCTGGTCTGGTCTGCCCTGCGCTCTAAGGCCCTTGAGTGGGGGCTGTCCCTGCTCTCTTCTTTTTCTGTTCTTCACTCCCAGTTCTGGTCTGGCTACCTGGCAGACTCTTCTTGGCTTCACATGGTTTGTATTCACCTGAAGTTAGTGCTGGTTACTGCCTGGTGTATAACAGATATTCAGTGTAAATGTCTCAGTATGAGCCTGTTTGCCGACAGAGGGAAGGCAGTGAGGTAACTGTGTCCCTGCTGGGCGTGGCAGCATCACGCCTGCAAACCCTGCCCTTGGGAGATGGAGGCAGGGAGGGTCAGCAATTCAAAGGCATGCTTGCCTACACAGTGAATGAGTTTGAGGCCTCTGTGGGCTGCTCATATGTTTGCCTGTCTCAGCAAACAGACAAAAGGAAGTAATATTTCAAGGTTCGTATGTATGTAAACTTCCCTGAATACTAGTGAGTTTCTTAATCACTCTGGGCCTCCATTTTCTTCTCTGGTAACTGAGGATTTAAAAATATGTAATCCAGGTTCAGTTCCTAGCACCCATGTCAGGCAGCTCACGACCGCCTTAACTCAAGGTCCATGGGATCTGATGTCCTCTTTGGCCTCCTGCTCCTGCATGCATATAGTGCACGTGTGTCCACTCACATACACATTAAATTTTGAAATTAAATATTGAAAGCCCATACAGGCCTACATGAGACCCCATTTCAAAAGAAACAAAATCCAGTAAATTAATAAAATGAAGTCTGTAAGCACCAATGTCTTTATGTTCTTATGAAGATGGAACAGAATGGCAATGGGCCAGGTGCTTCCCCAGGTCACGGCTGCCATGACTCCGCCATGCTAGTGAGAGGAGAGCAAGTTCACAGTTTCTGCTGAGGAAGCTGCCCTGGTCATCTCCACTGCAGTGCACACGTTGGGCAGATCTGTCATGAGGCCTACTTCACCAGGTGCCTGGCCAGTCAGTGACATTTCTGTAGCCTTGGAAGGATCCAGACTGTCCCCTGTGGAACACCCATCCGAAAAGGCCTTAGAAGCAGACTAGGCACTGGGTCTCTGGGAAGATCATCTGCTCTTACCTCTACCTTCAAGGGTGATTTGGTCTCGTCTGCCCCAGGAGACAGAGAGAAACCTTTCCTGGGTCCCTGTGGCCACGTACCTGCGCAGCCTCTGTGCTATTAGACTCCACCTCGTGTTCACTGCCAAGGATCATGGTTATTGAATGAACTGCATCCTAACATAATGGCATTTCTTCTGTTTGCACATAAGCAAAGGCCTGTGTCCATCAGCAGTGCCTGCCCTCCGTCTCACCCTGATTTGGCTCCCACTTTTCCTGGTTGTGTTTGTTATTATCTTTAAAGAGGTAATAACAAACACTTGAATGTAAATGTCCATGCAGACCAGAGGCGTCAGATCCCTCTGAAGTTGAACTCACAGGAGTTGATGAGTTTCTGGGTTTGTGGGTTCTGGGGACTGACTTGGGTCTTCTGTAAGAACAGATTGCACATAATTGCTGACCCGTCTCTCCTAGCTTCCTGTCTTGTTTGTTTTCTTACTTCATCACTCCTGGCTTCCTGTCTTGTTTTCTTTATAACTCATTCTTAGTTCAGGAGATAGAGAGTTCATTCAGTCTTTTCTAAAACCACAGATCTCCCTAATATCCCATCTTCCACTCAGTATTAACATCACTGGTGATGTTCATGAAAGCTTTTCTAAGACCCTGGCCAGCTCTGTGGAGGCTCAGGAGATAAAGAGGGGACAGAAACAAGCCCCGCCCTTCTTCTGTACGTGTGCTGAATTTTCTAATGAACTGGTGTCTTTCTTTCTTTGTTTTTTAAATGTACTTATTTTTATGTGTATGAATATTTTACTTGCGTGTATATTTGAGCATGATATGCATGTCTGTTACCTGGGGAGGCCAGAAGAGGGCATCAGATCCCTGGGACTGTGGTTACAGATAGTTGAAAACCACCATGTGGATGCTGAAATTCAAACCCAGGTCCTCCGGAAGAATAACCAGTGCCCTTAACTGAATTTAATTTTTTTTTTTTTTTTGGTGAGATAGGGTCTCATCTAGCCTGGGCTGGCCTTGAACTACTGATCCTGATCCTCCAGCTTCTCCCTTACAGTGCTAGCCTTATAGTATGTGTGCTGCCATGCTCAACCCAGGATTTCCTTCTCAGCATTACTTCATCACCTCTTTTTACTTTCTCTGGTATTTCCTGCTATTTGCCCTTGTGTTATCTTGTTTTCTCAGACTTTTGTCATCTGTCCTCAATCTAGCCCCTGGGACCTCTGCTCTTCATTTCTCATCTCCACGGCCCCTTCTTGGTACATTCTGGAGACCTCCTTT
>NW_022196893.1:9929531-9951341 GCF_008632895.1 Mastomys coucha
CTGGAACTCACTCTGTAGACCAGGCTGGACTCGAACTCAGAAATCCGCCTGCCTCTGAGACCTCCTTTTAATTTCTCATCAGTGTCGGTCCCTTATTCCTCAAAGTTAATGTGATCTCAGGTTCAGGAATGAAGGTCAAAGAGCTGGAATGGCTCAGTGGGTAGGGCACATGCCTACTGAGGCCCTGGGTCCGTCCCCTACACTTAAAAATAATACTAGGTTTAGAAATAAATTTCTATTAGAAATTTTGAAATTGTTTATATTTAGATTAATTTGTGTGTTGAATGCTTTGCCAGCATGTATGTCTATATACCATCTATATGCCTGGTGCTCATGGAGGTTAGAAGAGGGCATCAGATCCCCTGGAACTGGAGTTACATGCTTTGAGCCACCATGTGGGTGCTGGGAGCTAAACTATATAAGAACAGGGAGTATTCTTAACTACCGAGTCATCTTTCTACTCCTAATTTTTATTACTTAAATAAATAAAGATTTTAAGGCTGGGTTTGGTATTTTACTTCTTTAATCCCAGCACTTGGGAGGAAGAGGCAGGCAGATTGTGAGTTCAAGACCATCTTGGTCTTCATAGTGAATTGTTGGATAGGCCAGGGCTATGTAGAGAGACCTTGCCTCAAAACATCAACTAATTAATAAAGATTTTTTTTAAATCCACTTATTTAGTGGAGGGGCTCTTGTGTCATGAACATGTGTGGAGGTTAGAGGGCAGACAGCTTGTAGGAGTTGGTTCTCTTCTTCCACCGTGTGAATCTTGGGGAGATTGAACTAGATCACCTTCCACCATGTGAATCTTGGGGAGATTGAACTAGATCACCTTCCACCATGTGAATCTTGGGGAGGTTGAACTAGACCACCAGGCTTAACCTGTGCCCTTTTCCTACTGAGCATCTGTCTCACTGGCTTTGGTTAGAAATTTCATGGTATCATTCCATTTTCCACTGTCATTACCATGTGTCTTTCTTATTGGGACCTTTGCTTATATGTGACTTATTCTTATCCATCAAGCCTTTGAGAAACTGGTCATCCCTGTGTCTCAGGCATCATAAACTCTGTTCAGCTGTGCTGGTCCTCAGAAAGTGGCCTTTGGAAAGTGAGACTGGACATGAACTCACTGTCATGCTCTCCTCAGCTCCCGAAGCTCCCGTGGTCTTCTCTGTCTCTGTGGCCTTGACTATTCTAGGGGGTCTTGTAGGTGGAATTGGGGTTTGTCTTGCTTACTGTGAGGTTAGAGTGTATCGTGGTGTAGTTCCTTTTGCCCTGTTCTGAGGTAAGTTCCCGTGTTCCTGCCTGTGGGTGGTGCTTTTCCCAGGCTGACTTTGTCTTTCACTGTTCCCAGCACTCCTGCCGGTCACTTGTCCACATGTTCATGGCTTTGTTTCTAGATCTCCTGTCCCCTCTGCCAGCACCACACTGTTTTAATGACACTAGCTTTGTAGGAAAATTTGAAATCAAGAAGTGTGAGTTTTCCAGCTTTATTTTTTTTCTTAAGATTATTTTGGCCTTTCAAAGTTCCTTGATATTCTATATGAATTTTAGGATTTAGATTTTTAGAATTTTTCTGCCCATAAAAATGTCCCTGGGATTTTGTCCGGAAGCTCTCTGTGGCTGCAGGTTGCATTGAGTAGTACTGACATCTTAGTACTGGCATCTTCTCCGACAGTACGGACCCTGTTCACGGCTGTGGCTAGATGCCTGAGAGGAATAGCTAAGGGGGAGCTATATCTTGGCTACTTTCACGGGTTCTGTCCATCAGTGCAGGGAGCGCATGGCTGAGCAGTCACACTGGAGGAACCTAGAGAGCAGGCGCATGGCTGCACTGTACTGGCTGCCTTTCCCTTCCCTGTCCAGCTCCAGCCTACGGGATGGTGCTGCCTGAAGTCGCATGCCTTCCTTAATGGAAACAACCTCACAGACACACACAGGGTGACAGCAGGATGTGCTTCTCAAAGTGGACTGTCAAGATCTTGTCAGCTTGATACCCACCTTGAACTACAGCATCCATTCTGACCTTGAAAGGTTCATATCCATCTTACAATGCCAAGTGTGTCCAAGTGCTATCAGCCGTCTATACAGATTCCCATAGTCTTGGTTTTGCTTTAATTTCTCTTTTATATGTGTGTGGACACATGCTATGGCACACGGGTAGAAGTCAGACAACAGCTTGTAATTGGCCCTCTCCTACTACTTGGGTTGTATGAAATCAAATTTAGATTGTCAGGCATGGCAGCAAGTGCCATCTTAATGACCCTTGCTTTGTTTTGAGCCAGGCTTTCAAGAGCTCAGACTGGCTTTGAACTTGCCATTAGCTGAGGATGACATTGAAGTCTGATCGACACCTTTATCTCCCAGTGTTAGGATTCTATATATATGCAAATATATATACATATGTGTGTATATGTATTCGCACTTTTTTTTTTCTTTTTAGAGACAGGGTTTCACTGTGTTGTCCTGGCTGTCCTGGAACTCACTCTGTAGACACATTGACCTCAAACTCAGAGAGATCACCTACCTCTGTCTCCCCAGTGGGATTAAAAGATGTGCACCATTACTGCCCAGCTTCAATGTTCTTAAAAACAAAACAACAACCCAAGTTCAAAGTTTGTTCTGAGATGAAAAGCAAACCCTTAGCTGTGCGCTTCTGTAAAATTGGATAAAAGTCGTGTTCGCGTGCCCCTGAGATATCCTACCCCACAGTAAACACCCTATTCCACGCCCCTGAGATATCCTACCCCACAATACACACCCTATTCCATGCCGCTGAGATATCCTACCCCACAATACACACCCTATTCCATGCTGCTGAGATATCCTACCCCACAATACACACCTATTCCATGCCCCTGAGATATCCTACCCCACAATACACACCCTATTTCATGCCGCTGAGATATCCTACCCCATAATACACACCCTATTCCATGCCACTGAGATATCCTACCCCACAATACACACCCTATTCCAGGAGGGAGGCACACAGACGGAGACGCACTAAGTCCGCAGTACGAGCATTAGTGCTGCAGCTCTATGGCTGGTGTCTATGGCGTGTGGTGGCATGATCTGTACTCCACGGGGCTTGGGCAGCCTTGCCCTACGACCTTGCCATTCGTAGCCCAGAGGGCTTCTCTTTGAGGTGCTCTGCTTCCTGCCTATAACTGTCTCAGCAGATGCTTCATATTCTGATGTCTTTAACATCTGGCGTTTCCAGTGCATCTTCAGCGTGATCCTCACACTGCCCTCTCAGGGTCTGCCTGCCAGAATTCCAATCCTGTCACAATGACCAAGCTTCCTTTGAAAACTTCCATGCCTCCCTGTTGCAGTTTATAGACCTACAAAACCAGCATTGTGTGGATGATAGCAGATACCAACCTCCAGGGACCACATTCCTGGGAAGTTCTTGCCAGAAGGGTGCCTTGAGCTCTCTTTTTCTTTTCTTTTCTTTTTTTTTTGTTTTTGGAGACAAGGTTTCTCTGGGTATCCCTGGCTGTCCTGGAACTGACTTTGTAGACCAGGCTGGACTTGAACTCAGAAATCCGCCTGCCTCTGCCTCCCAAGTGCTGGGATTAAAGGCATGTGGCACCACTGCCCAGCATTCAGCCTGCTTTCTTATAGAAACCAGGACCACCAGCCCAGTGGCACCACTCACAATGGCCTGGGGCCTCCCACATCTATCCTGAATTAAGAAAATCCTTACAGCAGTGGTTCTAAACCTTCCTAATGCTGTGATCCTTTAATACATTTCCTCATTCATAGTGACCCTCAATCATAAAGTGATTTTGCTGCTACTTCATAACTATAATTTATCTACTGTTATGAATCTCTATAATGTAATAACATACATATCTGAAATGCAGGTTATCTGATATACAGCTTCGGAAGGGTTGTCAGCCCATAGGCTGAGAATTGTTGCCCCACGGCTTACCTGCAGCCCACTGTGCTGGAGGCATTTTCTCCAGGAACTGAGGTTCCCTCTCTTCAGAAAGCTCTACCTTGTGCCAAGTTGACATAAACCAGCTAGCACAGCTGGGGTCCAACCTTAGATGTCACCAGAGCATCCTCCCTGCTTCCCAGCTGTTTAATGGCATAATCTTTCTTTTTAGGTTTATTTTAATCAATTAGTTTATTTTTGAAACAAGTTCTGTCTGTGTAGTTCTGGCTGGCCTGGTCACAGATACCTACCAGCCTCTGACTCAGTGTTTGTATTAAAGGCATGTGCCACCACACCCAGCTTAGTGATAGAATCATTTAAGCACCAGTTTATTTTCTGGGCAAATATATTTTCCAGACCCTCCTACTCTACAGTTAAGTTTTTACCATAAACCTGACTGACTAGCCAGTGACATCCACAAGCTGGCTTGAAATCCAGCCACTGGATAATCAGTCCATCCAACACTTGAAGCTCAGCCTACACAGTCTCAGGACACAGAACAACTCTGGATACATTCTTTCCCTTGATCCCATCTGAAGCAGTCTTCACGTCTACACAGCAGTCTGTTGTCCCCCAGGACTGTCCCCTGGGATCAGTTCTTCAGGGTCTACACGGCAGTCCGTTGTCCCAGTCTGTTGTCCACCAGGACTGTCCCCTGGGATCAGTTCTTCAGAGTCCACACAGCAGTCTGTTGTCCTCCAGGACTATCCCCTGGGATCAGTTCTTCAGGGTCCGCACGGCAGTCCATTGTCCCAGTCTGTTGTCCACCAGGACTGTCCCCTGGGATAAGTATGCCACACCTGGGGCTGCTCTAGCCTGTACCTCCCAACTACTCTAATTTTTCCTGCAGACCATGCTTAGTCTTTCTTAGTCATGGCAATGACCTCACCTCCCTAGGCCCTCTTTCCTGTGCTGGGCAAAATCATTGCAGTGACAGCATCTTCAGGAAACTTGGAAGGAGGGGAGGAAGCTCTCGTTTTGGTTCCATCGTATTTCCCATGTTCAGGGCAGGCTTCTTCCCTCAGTCCATTCTCTCAGGAAATGTACTCGAGGTGCTTCAGCGGGCTCTATCTGCTTCTGCTGACAGTCAAAGCAGCCACCGCCAGCACCCCTCTGTCTGCTTGTGTCTGCTTCTCTCAGCAGTGTGCCAGAGTTCCCATTGCCCCCCACACCACTGCTTGTAGTGTTTGTAATGTGATCTGAAAGCTGATAAATGTTTACCTTCACTTCATCTTCTCGTGTAACACTGTAAACAAACATGAGGTGTCCTTTAGACATGGCTTTTTTAGAAGATTTAGAAACTAGATTAGAAACAGGAGCCACACATGGTGGCTCATGTTATTGGGAGGCTGAGTTAGGAAGTTTGCTAGTTCAAGGCCAACCTGAGCTACATAGTCAGACCTGTCTCAGAACCAGCTGAGAGGTAGAGAATCACTGCTGGTCAGTTTGATGTTGCTGTAGTTCTTCTCTGATCTAGTTTGTGCTGCTCCATTTGTGTGTACCTCCTGCCTCTGTGTGTGAACCCCATGTCTGTGTGCTCCCTGCATTTTATGTGTAGATCCTATGTCTGTATGCCCCCTGCATCTGTTTGGACCCCATGTCTGTGTATATGAACCCTATTTCTGTGTGTGCCCCCTATATCTGTGTGTGGATCCTGTGTCTCTTGTTTGCGCTCCCTGCATCTTTGTCTGTGTCTCCCAGTCTTTGTGTGTGCTCCAATGCTGTCTCCAAAGTTATCAATGAACAGATCATCTTTGACAGAAACTCCATCTCACAGCCAATGAGCACAAGGCCCATTGAAGGAACTATGAAAAGGGCTCACAGGCATAGGGGCCTTAGAGTAACCCTGGGCTGTTCTCTGGAGACCAGAGTAGTTGCTAGAATTATTAAACACTGTCAGAAAGTCCAAGAGATGCCGACAGTGGAAGGCAGCTAGCTGTAGGAGTTGTGAGGCCCACTGGGTTCCCATTGGGAAAGTCTGGGCTGTTGGCATTCACAGCCTGTCTTCTGTCCCCCTCCCAAGAGTGGAGAGATTTTCTCTTGCCTTTGCTGGTACTACCTGAGGTGGAGGGAGGGCCTGCTGAGGTCCCAAGTTCCACTCCATTGTTCTCCTACTTCCTACACATCTGCAGGTATTTGACAACACACCTGCAGCCTTGGATGGCACTGTGGCAGCTGGTGATGAGATCACTGGGGTCAATGGCAGATCAATCAAAGGAAAAACCAAGGTAGAGGTGGCGAAGATGATTCAGGAGGTGAAGGTAAGATGGTTCTGAAAGCTGGAAGCTTGTTCTGGAGTACAAGACACAGGCTGTCAGGTCCCTGCTGAGCCACCCAGGCTGTCAGGGGCCTAGCAGGCTTAGGGTTCACTGCCTATTATTTATACAGCAGTATGAGGGACACACCCCAGTCTCCTGGACCCCTGGGTTCCTCTGAGCTCCCAGAGATGCTGACCACTCAGATGAGCTATGATGTCCCTGCTTGGGGCTACAGAGGCACTAGATGCCAACAGTGACTTCACTGGGACAGTAGACTCTAGTGACCACAGCTGGGCCATGTTTGCCCTAGAGTTTTGTGGGAGGGGCTACTTCCCAAGTTCTCCAAGGACTTCAGACTATGGAGAACCCTGAGCTCAGGAATTTCTGGTCCACATGCAGCCCACATCCTTTCCACCTGCTTGTTCCCCACCCTAGATGTTCCACTGAAACCCTTGCTCTGTGCTGAGTCCTTGTCACTCACAAAAGAAACACGGCCTGCTTGCTGTTCCCTGGTAGTTCAGCCACTGGACACCCTTGGGACACTGCCTAGAGAGCCACATGAAGGAGTGCAGAGACACAGGATAGGCAGTCCCAGGGTCAAGGGTGGGATTCAGCTTGTGTAGACTTGGGCCCAGAGCCTAAGGCCTCAAACCCTAGCCAGACCAGTACTCTCCCCTTCCCATTGGCACCCTCCAAGGCTCCAGAACCAGCCCTTACTGTCCGCTGCCACATATATATTTGTGTATGTGTGTGCGTGTGCGTGTGTATTGAAATTTGAATTTGTTTTATGTGTTTTTTGTCTGGAAGTGTGTATGTGCACCACCACATGTGTACTTGCTGCCCTCAGAGGTCAGAAGAGGTCATCAGATTCCCTGGCTTGGAGTTCCAGATGGTTGTGAACCACAATGTGGGTGCTGAGAACTGAACCTAGGTCCTCTGCAGGAGTACCAAGTGCTCTTAATCTTAACCACTGAGCCATCTCTTCAGCCCCCACTGTCCCCATCTTGCTTCCACTCAGACAGGCATTGCTCTGGCTTTCTTTGTCACACTCTTATCCTGTTCCTAAGTCATCCTGGTACTTAGTTCTCACTAAGAACCAAGGGGTTACCTCTGTAGCCCACCCCCCAGTGCCTCTTTAAGCACCAGGCAGACCAAAGAGGGGCTCAGAGCTCAGGACCATGTCAGTTCCAGGACCCTTCACACCCTACCTCTGACTGACCATGTTGGCTCACTTTGTCTGTTCTATGGATGTAAGTTTTTCAGTCCGAGTTTGATGTGAGTAGATTCAGTCCCAGTCTCAAAGGCCTTAGGATTTCAAGGACTAGAGTGACCATGGTGGCCTCCCATGTGCAGATGCCCTTTCCTGAGCAGTCACTAGAACATGGGACTAAATCCCCAAGTCACTCTACCTTTCCTCCTGGCCCCTGAGAAGCCCTGGTCCTTTCCTTCTGGTTGATGCACTAGAGCTAGACATTTAGAAAGTAGTTTCTGGGGGGCTGGAGACAGGGGGCCACTGTCCTGATTGTGTCTGTGCTGCTCTTGTAGGGGGAGGTGACCATCCATTACAACAAGCTGCAGGCGGACCCTAAGCAGGGCATGTCCCTGGACATTGGTAAGACAGGCCAGAGCAGCCATGTGCCAGGGGCTCTGGCTTTTTCTGTCCAAGCTAATCCAAAAGGCTGGGAGGAGCCAGGTGCTCTCCTTGTGGCTGTTCACAGGCCCCTGGCCTGCATGCTCACTGCCCTGTATTTTACACCCTCCACTACCAGACCTTGACCTGTGTGTCATGTCCAATTTCAGTCCCTCTCCTCTATGGCCTCTCCTGCTGTGTACTTTCAGGAAGACATGGTGCAATCTGTGTGTGTGTCTTAGACAGGGCTTTATTGCTGTGAGCAGACACCATGACCAAGGCAACGCTTACAAAGGCAAACATTTATTTGGGGCTGGCTTACAGTTTTAGAGGTTCAGTCCATCATCATCATCATCATCATCATGGTGGGGAAGCATGACAGTGTCCAGGCATTCATGGTGCTGGAGGAGCGGAGAGTTCTATATCTTGATCTGATAGCAGCAGCAGGAGACTGGCATAGTGTTGGGCATAAGATACCTCCAGGACTGTCCCTACAGTGACCCACTACCCCATCAAGGCCACACTTCTAATAGTGGGTCAAGCATTCAAACACATGAGTCTATGGGGGCTGTGCCTATATTCAGACCATCACAGTGTGCTATTTGGCAACTCGCCTGTGGCTAGAAGGGCAAGATGTTGCTTCTGCAGCTGCCGGCTCCTTTGGAGCAATCACATGGCAAAGTGTGAGACATGAGGCTTGGCAGTCTCCTGGCAGAACACCCAGATAAACCCATACTCACAGCCCATAGCCCTTTAGGACAAATGAGCTCACCAGTGGTTTTTCTGTGTAGCCCTGGCTGTCCTAGAACGTGCTCTGTAGACCAGGCTGGCTGTGAACTCGAGATCCCCATGTCTGTGCCTCCTGAGTTCTGAGATTAAAGGTGTGTGCCACCTCCCTGGTCTGATATTCTTGTTATTGAGCACTTTGGTTCTAGCCCAGGACCTCCTCTAAGATCTTAGCTGGTTACATGGAGTGACCAGCCAGTGGCACTTAGTGAGGCCCACTGTTCTGAGGTAACCAGCTGGAGAGCCCGTACCTTGGCATAGCTCATCTCATGCTGGGTAGAAGTGAGGTGGGATAAGGCCTTCTCTGTCTGGCCTGTGTGCCAGTGCTTTGTCCACACAAGCTCTGGGTCCTCACTGACACCAGTAGCGGAGAGCAGGTCACAGTCTTTGTGCTAAGCACTTCCTCGAGTGGGGGTGAATAGGACAAGTAGCCCAGGATAGACTGCTGTGATCCCTTGCTTCCTAACTGCTCCAAGCACCAAGCCTAGCCTTGTCTTCTTCTACCTACTGGCACACTCAGTGAGGCAGCAGTGATGGGGCTCGGCCTAGAGGGCCCGACCAGCAGCAGACTCATTGGCCCTTTCTCCTGCCCCAGTGTTGAAGAAAGTCAAGCACCGGCTGGTAGAAAACATGAGTTCAGGCACAGCTGATGCCCTGGGCCTAAGCCGCGCCATTCTGTGTAATGGTAAGTCCTCCTTCCACCCACTGGCTCAGCTCCCATCAAGCTAATGGGCCTGATAGCATCCATCTGCCTCTGTGGACAGCCAGGTCACACTTCTATTCCCTGGGATCCTCTTCAGCTCCCCAAGAACTACTACAGCTGTCAGCTGTGGCTTTTAGGTCACTACCAAGGGTGGGGTGTAGCACAGACTTGGGAGGCTAGGTCTCCCTTCCAGCTTGGATGCCTGGCCAGCGTGAGCCCCACCCCACTGCCTGCATGCTCTCTATAGCCCACACTTGTCCTGCTCTGTGCTGTCCTCCTCAGTCTTGCCCTTGACCAGGAGGTGGCGCTGCTGTCCTTTCTCCACTTCCTCTGCCTGTGCTCAGAGAAGCCATGTGCAGGCAAGGCACTTTACACACGAACTGGATGTCTCCCCGGGAGGCTGATGGAACCCGTGGTCCTGCTCCTGCCATCACCAGCCTATGCTTATAAATAGCAGTGCTATGCATGTACTCGGGAAGATAAAAATACCCATATAAACTGTGGGCTCAGCTGGGCACACGGTCTATTGGCTGGGAGAATGGGGGTGGGGCCTGAGCATGTTCCAAATAGGGTACAAAGTGGCGGCTGCTATTTTCAGCCTCGTGGTGCCTATAAATCCTTGTTACTGTAGTCACCATGCATTGAGATGAAATTAGAACTGGTTGTTGTTTCCCCCGAACCTTGCAATTTCCCTAGCTGTAAATAGGATTTCTAAAATTGAAGCTGTCATGATGTCCCATGACCCAGCTAAAAACAACTGCCTGCTGGCCACGTGCTTATGCTCCAGGGAGTCAGGACGTAGAGGCTGTGGGCCACAATAGCCTTCTGAAGACCTCTGAGGTGTACACCTTCCCCCCACCCTCCCACTCCTGGCCCTTCACACAGCAAGCTTTCCTGCCCAGAGAAAAGCCTCTGCCTGTGTGAAGTCCCTCCCCAGCCCTCCTGCTTAAAAGACCCCGCCTGACACTCCACACCAAAGTGCACCAAAGCCGGAGAGCAGGATTCTGTGTAGACAGGCGTGGCTGCATAACTTCAGGCCAGCTGCCCTACCTCATCCCTTAGCTTTCTCTGTAGGATAGGCAAAGTGGTCCTTGCCCCCAAGGTGCAAGCTAAGAGGGGCCAGTGGTTACCAGGGACCTAAGTGTTCCTAGCATACAGAAGGGTGACTCAGTATGGCTGCAGTACCTGGCCTGGGCGGGGCCTAGAGGTCCTCACCCTCTCGTGAGAGGTGTGTGTACTTCATCCCCACAGGTGGGGATATGTCCGAAGTTGGGGAGGTCCTCTGCTGCTCTTGGAGCCCCAGTCACTCTCCAGAGGAATAGGAGTTTTAATTTTAATTAGGTGAGCCAAAGTGGCTTTTGATTGCCGAGCCTCAACACATTGGGCCTTGGTGGTCAGCTTCAGGGAGGAAATGACCAAGTGAGGGAAGAGGCCTTGGCTAGCTTTAGGAGTGTAATCCAGGAGTTTTTAGTAAGGCAGAGGGAATAGGGGATAGGCAAGGCCTGCCAGAGCCATGCCCGCCGTGCTCAGGCTGGCCAGAGCCTCTTCATAGCCTCCCCTTCCCAGCTGGCCTCTGCAGGGCTGCTCTTCTCCCTTGGCTTCCTGAGCCCACAGACGCCCCTGGTCTTGACCTCCACAGATGGGTTGGTAAAGCGGCTGGAGGAACTGGAACGCACTGCTGAGCTGTACAAAGGTAGGGAGGAGTTTCAGCCAAGAAGTGCCTAGTGTTGGTCTGCCCTGGGGGCCCTGTCTTAGAGAGCGGCAGTGGGAGGGGAACTACCTAGGAAGCTTGGGGAACAGTAAATGTATCAGGTACCCCTTTAAATTTCTGTGCTACCAGAGAGAGCCCTAAGAGACTGGGTCATACATGATCCCAGTTGCCTGTCACATGGGATCCACATAGAGGGACAACTCAGCCTTCATCCCTAGGCATTGGGGAAAAATCTGAGGACCTAATGCGCAGTGGGGACCTCAGGTAGGTTGCAAGGCTGGGGGGCCAATGTGATCTCTGACCTGGGTCTTTGTCTTCTGTCACTTGAATCTCTTCCCACAGGGATGACGGAACACACCAAGAATCTCCTACGGGCTTTTTATGAGCTGTCACAGACCCACCGGGGTAATGGCGTCCCCAGACATGCCATGTGGTCCTGCAAACCCCTATCCCTCAAGACTCAGTAGCACCTCACAGTGAGGTGTGGCCAGCTTCCTCTCTGAGCCCTGCTTATCCCCACACCAAGACCAGCCCCTGCTCTGACCCAGTCTGATGCTAGGTGTGGCAGTGACCATGAAGCATCGGGTCCATACGATGCCCTGTCTCAGCTGCTGCTTACAGTGCAGGGAGTTGCTCTTTAAGTTTGGTCTCTTCGGTCCCGTGGTGAGCAAGAGAGACACAACCCTATTTACAGGCCAGGAAGGGAAGTCCAGACAGGAAGTGCTCCCAGAGCTCATGGTGGCAGAGCTGGCATTCAGACCTAGGTGTCTGGATTCTCAGCCTGGTGCTTTGCTCTCAACTAGCATGAACACCGTAGATTTCCATTCATGTTTTGTCTGGTCACTCTGAGGGAACAAACCAGCTCCTCTGGGAGTGTAAGCCTAGAATGAGGATGCAGCTCCTTGGGATATGGCATAAGCCTCTGAAGATATGACCCCTTTGGATGTAGACCCCAGCTTTCTGCTGGCCAGGCCCCTGTCCTGCTGCCCAGTAAACCCCTGGCTCCTCTATGGGTCAAGTGGAGGCTTCAAGACATACTTGTCATGCAGCCTTTGGGGACGTGTTCTCTGTGATTGGGGTGCGGGAGCCGCAGCCAGCAGCAAGTGAAGCATTCGTGAAGTTTGCTGATGCACACCGCAACATTGAGAAGTTCGGCATTCGGCTACTGAAAACCATCAAACCGGTGGGTGTCTCAGAGTACAGCATGCCCCACTGGCCAAGGCAGGAGCAATAGCTAGCACAGGAGGGGTTCTGGGCTGGAGTCAGGTGCCAGATGCAGACACTAGCTTTGTCACCTCTGTGGCCATCCATCCAGCAGGCACAGCCATCCTGGGTCCCTGTTGAACTCAAGACTGGTTTGAGCACTGTACTGTTGCTGGGTCACAATATGTCCCTGATGAGACATAGTCTTCTAACCTTGATGCGTGCCCTTTGGCTCATGCCCAAGTCCACTGGAAGGGATGACACATCAGTGCCATTTGTCCCAACCTCCCAGATGCTGACGGACCTGAACACGTACCTCAATAAAGCCATCCCTGATACACGCCTCACCATCAAGAAGTACCTGGATGTGAAGTTTGAGTACCTGGTGAGTGGACTGCAGTGTCTGGCCAGCTGAGGTGAGCCCACCCTGGAGGCCAGCCCTGAGGCCAGCAGGCAGGCTGGGCCCAGACCTCAGCTGAGTCAGGCCTGTGGGATTAAAGGCCTGACTAGAAAACCAGGAGGAGCCTAGACTCTACATTCCCACACCAAGGAGCTCCAGGCAGCCTGGAGCACAGGGGCCCTCTCATTCTGTATCGTTTCTAGCAGCAGCTCAGACTAGGTTAGGAGAAGGTTGTTTTAAGTCCTAGATGATGATCTAATGCTAAAGGAGCTAAGAAAATGATCTGTTGAGTATTCAAGCTTTTTGCTGCAGCTCTTCTTAGAGCCTTGACTTGGTAGGCCTATATGCAGCATGTCTTAATGGAGCTGCCAGGCTCTATAGTCCGGCCAGCACCACCACACACAGCATCTTTGGGTTTTGGTTTGGTTTCAGCCATTTCCTAGACTTCAGACAAAACCTTAAGCCTTATGCATGCTAGGCAAGTGCTGTCCCACTGAGCCACACCCTCCAATCCCCAGAGCATCTCCTGAGACTGGAATCTGATTGCTTTTGAATTTCCCAAGCCTTTAGGTCTTTGTGTCCTCCCAGAGGAGTGCCTCCTACCCCTGGCCTCCTTTCCTGGGCCTCCATCCATGCTTGGTTCCTGCCTTTCCCAGTGGTCCTGAACCTGGTGGCCTATATTGTTGCTCTCTTTGTGTGATCTGAGGGCGTAGGGAGGAGTGGCAGGGAAGCTGGAAACAGGAGGCTGGGAGTCCAGGAAGCCTGGCCACTGACTTCCTGGCCTCACCCATCCCGTCCCACAGTCGTACTGTCTAAAGGTGAAGGAGATGGATGACGAGGAGTACAGCTGCATTGTGAGTACCCAAGGGGCCTGTCCACAGTGGCATTGGATGGCTTGGGGTGCCTACTTCCCCTGCTGTTTCAGAAGGTCTTGGGGCTGTCAGAGATGGTGGGTATGTCAGGCATCCTGGGGTCTTAGGTGGACTGTAGTTCCTAGAGTTTTGGGGCTATCAACTTATTCTACCAGTTCCTCTAGCTTGGAGTACCAGCTAGTTGGCCATGAGGTAATTACTTGGATTTGCTCTAGGTCAGGTATCTCAAGTTTGTGAGGGACCTATAGGACAAAGCTAACAGTTCTCTTCTGAACTATGCTTTGATTTTAAAAAGAAAAGTTTGGTTGGTGTGTGTGTGTGTGTGTGTGTGTGTGTGTGTGTGTGTGTCTGTGTCTGTCTGTGTGTCCATTTGTGTGACTGGTGCCTGTGGAAGTCAGAAGAGGATGTTGGAACTAAAACAACAGACTGTTGTGCATGGCCATGTGGGTACTGGTAACCCACTGGTACCCACTATAAGAACAACGACTATTCTTAACCACTGAACCACTCTCCAGCCCCTGGTTGTTTTTGGTTTTCGTTCATTTGTTTCTATTTTGTTCTGTGTTTGCAGTCAGGGTCCATCCTTTGACCAGTATTTATTTATTTCATGTGAGCTGTGTCCATGTTTCTGTGGTTGATTTTTCTCCCTCCAAAGTTACTGCTTTGACCATCACTGGCATCTGAAAGCCCATTGTGGTATAGCTGTGAGCTGGGCCAGCCTACAGCCTTCCAGCCCCATCTGTCCCTGGGAGGCCCAGGTTCACCTAAGGGCGCTGACAAGCTTGCCTGCCCCAGGCCCTAGGGGAGCCGCTATACCGAGTGAGCACAGGCAACTATGAGTACCGCCTGATCCTGCGATGCCGCCAGGAGGCTCGAGCCCGCTTCTCTCAGATGCGCAAAGATGTGCTGGAGAAGATGGAGCTGCTGGACCAGAAGCATGGTGAGGGCTATGTGGGGGGCCCTGAGGCCCATGCTACCCTAGGTGGTCTTTCCTACCACTTAGCCCCATTCCCTCCCTAAATCAGAGATGAGGCCCAGAGAGGGTAGTCTCCCCAAGACCCCAAGGCCAGGCCCTGGCACGAGTCCACCTAGAACCTGGCTGGATTGGGGGCAGAGCTTGGGTCTATGATCTGCTCACTCAGGCAGCCTTCTTTGTTTCCTGAGCTAAGAGTTTGGAGGACTTAAGTGGCCAAGTAGGCCAGGCCAGGAAGCCTTTGGCTGTGCCCCTTTGTACCTTTCCTAAGCCTGGGGCTCAGGAAGTGTCCCAGCGGGAAGGCAAACCAGCTCCAGCTCTTTCCTGAGAAGAAGTAGTCACCGGGCCTGACTGCTCACCTCCTGTCCCAGTCCAGGACATCGTGTTCCAGCTGCAGCGCTTCGTCTCTACCATGTCCAAGTACTATAATGACTGCTATGCAGTGCTGCGGGACGCCGACGTCTTCCCCATTGAGGTGGACCTGGCACACACCACTCTAGCTTATGGCCCTAACCCAGGCGGCTTCACTGATGGAGAGGATGAGGACGAGGATGAGGAGGATGGGGCAGCTAGGGAAGTGTCCAAGGACGCACGTGGGGCCACTGGGCCTACGGACAAGGGCAGAAGCTGGTGTGACTCCTGAGTGCCCCCTCAAGTGGACCTGGGGGCAGGGTAGCGGGAGGACCGAAGTGGGAGTGGGGCGGGGCCACTGTAGGACAGCGAAGGCATATAGTGGCGCATAAAAGCCTGCTGGCTCGGGCGCCTGCCTCCCTGCTCCTCTGTCCTCGAACAGTGAACCCAGGCTGCAGCCTGGGACCTGGACTCTAGCCCCCATCCTTCCTTCCCACCTCCCAGCTAGAGGGAGAGCTGGGCCTTGGACAGAAAAGAGAAAGGGCTGGAGCAGGCAGAGCACAGGACCTGTCCCTGCTTGGTGGTGCCAAGCGTGCAGGGAATGGGAGCCGGGTGGACATCCGAGGCTGGGGCCAGTGTACCAGGGCGGCCCTCTGAGTCCACGTGCACACCTTGGCAGCCTATATTTATTTGTTTCTGGCTTAGCCTCAAGGGCTGGAAGCTGGGCCTGTATTGAATAAACAGAAACCCAGATGGAATGGATGGACTCCTTGCAATGGCTCAGACCCTTTGCAGCCAGATCTCAGCTGCCTCCTGGGTCATGAGGGAGGGTGGGCCACAAAACTTAGCCAGTTCCCTCTGTGTTCATCACTCATCTCTAGCAGTGCCTACAGGAGCAGCTCTGGGGTCTAGAGGCTCAGGGTAGCATCTTGCTCAGAACCACACATTTTGAGAACAGTGGGAGCTGAAGCTTGGGTCTGGGTCCTGAAGCCTTGGCTGTCACCTGCTTCCAGTGTCACCAAGCACTCTTTACCCTTCTGTGTTCCTGGTTGTAAAATAAGCCTTTGGGCAAGGGAGCAGAAGAGACACTGGTAAGGTTCATCAGGGCTAGCGGGGAGACAGGCTGCTCTAGGAACACCTGTTCAGTTCAGAGCCCGGGCACAAGGGAGATGCTGACCTCCTTATGTTTTGTCTGGCTGGCTGTGTGCAGCTCATACTGCAACCCTTACTCTGAAGTGCCTGTTAGAACAGGGTATTGCCATCTCGAGAGCACAAAGGGCAAGGGAATATGTGAGGTGGCAGGGTCCAGAATGGAAAAGCTCCTTCCTTTGCTTGTAGTTTGGGGCTGCCGTCCTGTAGAAACCTTGGTACAATTTCCACATGAAGCTGGAGGATAGACTCACCATCTATCTACCTGGGGGCCAACTGCGCAGTCTAGCTACATTGAAGGGGCATCCAGTAGGTGGACAAGGGGAAAATCCAAAACCCAAAGCTTGGGACCCAGGAATGATCCCTGTGTGACCCTGGGCTGATTTCTACCCTCCTAGTGCGTCAGTTTCCCTGTCTGAAGCATGGATAAATTCTACCTCATTGGGTGGTTAGGAGATTCAGTAAGGTAACATTCGTAAAGGGATTACAGTAGCACTTGTAAGCGCTGTTGAGGCTTAGACATGATGCTGTCCCTTCTGGAGTTGGGGAGCCATAGGTGAATGTAAGTCAACTGAGTCATTGTCATTGGCTGGGTTCCCCCAACCTTCCTGCCACTTGGGTAGAAAATGAGGCCCAATTGGGACCAGTAGCTGGGAAGGGGCCATTTGTGACTCTGCTGAGGTCCTCTAACTAGATAGGAATTGGGAGTGAGACAGGGATTTCATCACATGGGTCAAAGTGCCATGTGTTAGGTGTAGTGGCGGATGCTGTAATCCCATACTTGGCTGGCTGAGGCAAGAGTTTCTAATTGAGAGAGGTTGTATGCCATGAATCCCTGTGGTGGAAAGCAGGTGCCAGGGCCACTGATGAGCAGGCTACCCACAGCAGAAACAGTGTTCTGACCAAAAGTGATGGGTTCTTGATCCTGGATTGCTAGAGTGCATCCTGTAGAGGGGTGACTGCTCAGGGCAGTGAGGGGACACACACCTTGAGAGGCTCCAAAGCTTATCTGCTGACTACCTGGCTCCCATGCTTTCCAGAACTGACTCTGAAGTCTGCTACTTACTATGACCCTGGACCCTGTGCTTCCCATACAGGTGGCAGCCAGATGTGCTTCAGCATACAGCATCCCCTCCTGCTCCTGGTATCTCTGGCTAGGACCCCTACCCCCAATTCCTGCCGAAGCTCAAAGGGTCTTGGGGAGACCCCTCAGACTCTTAACCCTCCCCAGGCTCAAGTGGCCTAAGCTCTGGTGGAGGCACAAAAACAATAAATCTTTTAGGGGGCCTTTATCAACTTGCGCTCCTGTCAGCCCACAGCAGCTTCACGCTTCACTGTGAACAGGGCCTAACAGATTGGGTTTCCAAGGGATCACCCCAGGCTGGCTCCCATGTACCAGGCCCCCAAACAGGAAGCCACGTTTTCATGCCTTCTGGCCTCGTGCCTCGTGGCCACCTATAGACTCAGACTCGTAACCCAGCTCAGGCGCTGACTCCTCCTCTGGTTTTGGGGATCCAGCCCGGGGGCTCAGCACCTCCAGAGCTTCAAGGCTGCCAGGCTCCTCAGTGCTGGCAGGCATTGGCTCAGAGTCCCTCTCAGCCTCCACGTCCTCCGTGTCACTGGTTCCTCCCTCAGCAGATGGACCTGATGGGATGCCCTTAGAGCAGTGCAGGCAGCAGTAGGTGGTCACTGCCATGAAGGCTCCTGCCAAGGCCACTTCAGAGCCAGCAAGGTAGAAGATGATCTCGTAGTTCTTCAGTGCATCCACCAGGCGGCCTAGGGAAATGGGTTGTCAAAGGCTGTCAGGGTCCTTTCTCCACTATTTTGATGGGGCTTACTGGTGGCACATATGCCCTGTCCCGCTAGCTCTGGGACCACAACTCAGGCTAAGCTTCCGGATCTAGCCCCCTCCCAGCCCCCCATCTTAGGCGGAAGGACTTCATGCTAACTGCTTGAGAAGGACATGGCCAAGAAGGCTGTCTGTCTAGTCTGCTATTTGTCTGAGAAGAAGGCTTCTCCCTCCTCACCCGCTGTGGTTGGTCCCTGGTTGGAGGAGGAGCTATGGAGGAAGCCCACCAACCAGGCTTTCGAGCAAGGGTCCCTTCCTAACCCCTCCTACTTAGAAGTTATGTCAAGGGTTTGCAGTACACTAACAGGAATCAGCCTTGGCCACCTCTCCTACTACGGTGCGCACCGGCAGAGGGCGGTCCTATGAGCACAGCCACGGCCTCCACGAGCAGCACTAGGCCCAACGCACTAGGGAAGCGAGGCGCACCTACGGTCGCCATGAGCACCTCAAACTGCAGCGCGCCCACCATGCCGTAGGAGAGACCGAAGGCGATGCAAAAAGCCACGAGGGTGCCGTAGGAGCGCGCACGCGCGCTAATCAGGTCCGTGAGCCCATTGGCCAACAGGGCCAGGCTGAAGAGGTAGGGGACGTGGGGTCTCAGGCGCGCCAGGCCCGCCAAAGCACCGCATGCCGGTCGTGCCACAATGTCCACGAAGCCCACAATGGACAACAAGAAGGCGGCCTCGGTGTCAGGCACGCCCGCGTCTTTGGCGTAGTTCACCAGCAGGATGGCCGGCACAAAGAGCCCGAGCGCCATCAGGAACTTGGTGACCACGTACACCACGAAAGCACGGTCGGTGCATACTGTCACGTCCAGCAGCCGCTGCCGACGAGCCCGACCACCGGGGGCCGCGGGGTCTTGGCGTAGTGGGGGTCCAGGGGGCGGACGCATGACTGCCCCACAGGCGCAACAGTGCAGCAGGAGGCCACCAAACAGCAGGAAGCCACCGCGCCAGCCGAAGCGCTCCCCCAGCAGCTGCCCGAGCGGCGACAGCGTGGATAGAAACACGGGGCTGCCCGCTGCTGCCAGCCCGTTGGCCAGGGGCCGTCGCCGATCGAAGTAGAGCCCCAGCATGATGAGCGACGGCTGGAAGTTGAGAGCCAGGCCCAGGCCTGCGGGCGAGGTGGCGTGGTCCCAGCTGTTGGTTCGGGCTGGGCCCCCGACAGGGAGGATGGGCCCGAGCCAGGGATGCTAAGCCAGACGACTCGGGGCCCACCCCTTTGAGGGAAACTGAGGGCTTAAGAGCAGGGACACCCGACCTGCACCCACACCCCTGCAGGGAAGAACCCTGGGTACCCTCACCTGTGAGCACCCCAGCCGTCAGGTACAGCTCCAGGAGGCGCGAGGCAAAGGAAGCCAGAATCATGCCCGCTGAAGCCAGCAGCCCACCGGCTAGCATCACCGGGCGACAGCCAAAGCGCGTCACGAGGATGCTGGACAAAGGGCCTGTGGGCAGCACAGAGTCACCGTCCAGGTTGGACCAATCTTCTCTCCAAAAAAAAAAAAAAAAAAAAAAAAAAAACGCGCCAGGCCTTTGTACCTCTGAGGCCTGAAAGACCTTGAAGGAGTAATTACTCCACATTCCTCATCCCCTTCAGAAACAGAGGACAGCTTTTGGTTGAAGTCACACAGCTTGACTAGTCAGGTTGTGTATATGTGTGTGTGTGTGTGTGTGGTGGGACTGTGTTGTGACCGCTCATCCTTTACCCCTCAAGAACACACAACCAAAGTAGGAAGGGTGACGTCTACTCTTCATTCTCTGGGTGTCTCCAGATTGCCAACCTCCTTAAAGCTCCCACTCACTCAACCACCAAAACTCCACAGCCAACAAGAAGGCAGTAGGGAGCTGGAATGCTTCTCCAAGGTAAGGTAGCCCAGTGGAGGTCTGTTGGCAGGGATGGACCCCCCAACCACCCCAGGGCAGCAACAGGAGCAACAGCAATGGAGCAACAGGCTCCATTTCAGTTGATGTGCCCTCCCACTCTTTCCTAGGGCTGGGGCTTCCACAAGCTAGCCAGGGAGGTGGCAGCGCCTCTCTGGGCTCAACCAGATTCCCAACCCCATGGTGGACCCCAGGAGACGTTGTCTGGGGCAGTGCTGACCCGTGCCATAGAGCATCGCCAGCATGATGGAGGACACCCAGGCTGTGTCACTGTAACCTGCCCCGAAGTCGCGCTTGAGCTCTTGGAAGAAGACGCTCACAGCCTTAGGGAAGCCATAGGCGAAGCCGGTGATCACAAAGCAGGCGCCCAGCACCACCCAGCCCCAGCCACCATCTGGAGGGCCAGCACCCCGCCGCGGGCCGCCAGCACCCATTGCTGCTTCTCCTCCTGGGGACAAATGACAGTGGAGAACGGATTGAGAAGCAAAGAAAAATAGCCCAAGACACCCACTGAACCCTTTCAGGTTCATAGCGCCAGCAAGATAGGAAGGTCACCCCCCAAGTCTTCCGACCTTTCTGCAAAGACCTGTGAAGAGTGAATGGAGATGTGACTTCGAGGTTTCCTCACCGGGGCTCCTCTCCTCCAGGGACCTGGTGACAGCAGGGGCAGAGGTGTAGTGAGTGCCAGAGGCCAGCAGCTACTGTGGCCCCCAAGTGCGCTACACCTGGTCCCTAAGGGTTCCCAAGACCAGGGATAACTTGTGGTTAAACCAATGGGGAATGGTTGCCTTGGCTCATGAAGAGTGCTTTGTCCATTTTGAAACCAGTTCTGGAAGGAGTTTGCCCTGTAACTTGGACAAGTCTCTCCTGGCTGAGCCTCAGTTTCCCCACTAGTAGGATGGCTGATCGAGCGCCTTGAAACCCTGGGGAGGAGGAAACCTTGCAAGGGGCTGTAAGAGAAATACCTGAGCCCCATAGTTGCCAACCTAGGCTCTCCATCCCTGGGCGGGGGTGGGTTTACAAATCTTACTGCACCCCCCACAGGTGGGGAGGGTGAAAGCCCTGACCCCTCCTCCGGAACACCTAGGACTCTGCCATCTCCCAGTTCCAGGTTCTGACTTTCCCTGCTGCCCCCTCCCCCCACCGCATGACTGTGAACACAAGAACAAGAAGTTGGTCCCTGTCAGCCCTTCACACACACTCACCTGAACCTGACTCTGGATTTAGGGTTCAGCCTCACATCTCCTGAGGCCTGCTGGAGGGGCAGCCTCTAGCTCCAAGAGAGAGTGTCCAGCAGCCTTGGCTATGGTGGCTGCACTCCTGCTGGCAACTCCTTCCCCAGGCCTGGGGCTTAGAGTCCTCTCATCCTACCCCTGCTAAGAAGCTTTTACTAGGAAGGGAACTGGCACAAGTGACCGTGAGCCAGCAGGGCTGACACAGCGGGACAAGGGACAACAAGTAGAGGCTCCCCTTTCTCTCCCTGGGTCCCAATGGGGCACAAAACCCTGCCTTGGGGGAGAGGTCATAATCTGGGGTTGGGGCGCAGTGGCTCCCTGGAGAGACTCAGGCTGTCAAGTCACTTCAGTGCATTCTTGCTTCCCCCCATCCCACCTCCCTTCCCCTCCTTCACATTCCATGAGGGGCTCCTGCCTTCCCTTGGATAAGGCTAATCCAGGCCTGAGCCTGGCTGTGAGGGGGTGGCTGAACAAAGGGTGCTGTGTCCTCAGCCAGCTAAGAGGAACAGGCACCATTTCTTGGGGTACCATTTAGAGATGGGGGGATGAGGGTGAAGGTCTTAATGTAACCTTAAAGACTTCTCAAAAAAGGGGTTCCTGAGGGGCTGGCCTGAGGTTTCCTTCTCCAAAGGTGTCTTAGTCAGGGCTTCTATTCACAAAACCACACAGTATAAAACCAGCCAGTACAACTGAGCCCTGGGCAACCTGACACACAAACACATCACTATTAAACCTCAACCCTGGGACTTTGCCACCCTCATCTGCTCACCGCCTAGAGCCCAGACCTCGCCGCTGCCTCCCCTCCCCCTCTGGGGTCTGCAGCCGCGCCCGTGTGTGTGCACGCCTGGCTCAGAAGCTGGGGGG
>NW_022196893.1:9951351-9953789 GCF_008632895.1 Mastomys coucha
GGGGCGGGCAAGCTCCCACTGTGTGTTTCTTCTTTCTTGTCGGTTCTTTTTGAGGCAGCAGAGGGGGAAGAGCGTAGGCGGAGGCTAAGACTTTGTCTTACAAGAAATTTAGGGTTGCTGTATAATAAAAAGTTTACTGATCTAAGTTACTAGGCTATAGTATCTAACCTGCCTTCTGTGATCCTTCTGGCACTTAGCACCCCATCCTAAAACAGCAGGAGATTAAGTAAAGGATTAATTGCTACAGCCTTTTTCCCTATTGTCCTGATGCCTCTTGCTTGTCGCGCTAGGGAGAAGTTTGGAACAGTAAACTCTTACTGTACCAGGAGAAGAGAACACTCCCAGAGGGAAAACTTTTACATAGGCAAATATGCATAATTTCACATAAATTCATATACAGATTCATGCTCATTTTTTCATTTATACATATCTACTCATACCCAGCTGGGCCCAGCTTGCATACATGCTCACACTTACATAATTACACACACACACATGCATACACTCTCACAATTACATACTCATCATACACACACATCCATACTTACATATGCATATGGAGCAAAAGACCAAGCACCAGTGCAGAAAGCACTCACTCATTCTGGATGAAAAATGGAGCTCCAATCTTTATTACATAGAGAAAGAAAAGGCTTCTACCCTTTTAATGCTAAATGAATTAAACCCATGTTTATAAGAAAAAAGCTTTGTTTCTTTTAATAAGACTAAGCCTGCCTTGTCCTTACCATGGGACCTGTTCTGTCCCATGGTAAGGAGAAGCCTGCCTGCTCCTTCTGCTCTCTGCAGCATCTTCTTTTTTCCTCTTTCCCTCCGCATTCCACACATTGCTCTCTTAGTATTTTTGCTACCTATAGTTTCTAAATTATTCCACTTGGCATTCTCCTTCTAATCTAAAAAGTGTCCTGTCTAAAAACTTCTCTTCTGCTCAGTTCCTCAGCTCAATTCTCATCTCCGTTCCTCTCACCTCAGCCCCCCAGTTCTGACTCTCTTTGTCCTTAGTCCTTAAACATATTTCAGAATACATGATCACATGTTTAAAAGTTCATCAAAAGTTCACACAGAAAATCAAATAAAATTGAAATAGAAATTTACAACAGCAAATGTTTACACGCATATCCATTAAGGAGTAATTATCTAGCTAAACATCCATCACCTGTCTCAGCTCCAAAGGTTCACTGATGATTTAAGACCATAAGTAAAGTTTTCTATAGATAAGCCCAGTGAATATTTTATCTTCTGTCCTAGCACCTATAATAAATCGTTAGTCCTCCTATTAGGACCTTTGGTTAATTGTTTTACAGCCTCTTGAAATGTGCTCTGAGTAGGAGAAAGTCTGGTTACCATCTAAGAGCAATTAACTGCTGACACTTGGGAGACTGGCAGAGTTCTCATTGCAGTTTTGACTATCAAAAAAGGACCTAATAGCAGTTCCATTATAAAAGAGCTTAATAATCACAGATATAATTTTAGGAATTCTTATAGGGCCATCATTAAGACTTAAGTCATCTATTTGTCTATATAGCACCACTACAAGACAGTACAACTTCATGGATCTGCAGAGATCTGCTCTAAAGGGGTGTGCTATTACTTACTTAGTGATTGTTATATATGTATAATAATAACAGGAAAAGCATATTAATAGCAGGAATCTTTCCTAAAATTGGTCCCTTACAGCCTTGCTTAATAAGGGCTCACCTGTCGCTCACCTGGGACTTGTAACATTATTTAGATCTTGGGGATGAATAAGAAAGGGTTGAGGTTTATTTATTTATTTATAGAATCCAAGTTAACAATTGTGGCACCTGATCAATCATATTTGAAACAGGTGTGCTTTAACTATCAGCCAAGCTTGGTGATCTGGAGATCCCCACTGATCTTTACGGTGTCAATTGCAGATAATGTTTGAATACGATGGTAAAAATCAAAAAGTTGGTTTCCATCCACAACACTCTGAAACCTGGGTGCTCTCAAAGAATCTCCACCCGGAAAGGCTGGTGATGAATGGGAAGTAAGGGATTGCCGACTGCTCTTCCCCCTCTTTCTCCTGATATACAGGAGTTTCTGAGGAGCTGTGAACACAGCTTGGGTTCAGCAGCCACATGGGCAGGAGGGGCTTCAGAGTCTCCACAGGTCAAGCTGATAGCAAAGTTTCGGGGTTGAGATCTACGATGCCCACCACTAATACCTTCTTGCCTGGTTTCATGCCACCTTTAATGTGACCACAAAATGGAACTATCAGTTGTGGGAAGTACAGGTGTGGGAAGTATAAAAGTGATATTTAGAAACAAAAGTGCTAAAGACCTTAAAAACAACAATGGTACATATTATATAATAATCTGAAGCAGGCATTTCAGGATGATCACCTGCTAGTTATTAGCTTGTCCTATTACGACTCCTGACACTCAGACCCGCGCCCCCCC
>NW_022196893.1:9953799-9967926 GCF_008632895.1 Mastomys coucha
CCCGCCTCTGAATCCCCAGCATTCGCTGCAGGAACATGGCGGGGTCAGTGGGCTACAGAGACACCATGGTAAAACTTGATGGGCACTTAAACAACTCCCTGGGTTCTCCAGTTCAAGCCAACATGTACTTCCCACAACTGATAGTTTCATTTTGTGGTCACATTAAAGGTGGCATGAGACCAGGCAAGAAGGTATTAGTGGTGGGCATCGTAGATCTCAACCCCGAAAGCTTTGCCATCAGCTTGACCTGTGGAGACTCTGAAGCCCCTCCTGCCCATGTGGCAGCTGAACCCAAGCTGTGTTCACAGCCCCTCAGAAACTCTTGGAAATCAGGAGAAAGAGGGGGAAGAGCAGTCAGCAATTCCTTACTTTCCATTCATCACCAGCCTTTCTGGGTGGAGATTCTTTGAGAGCACCCAGGTTTCAGAGTGTTTGTGGATGGAAACCAACTTTTTTGATTTTTACCATCGTATTCAAACATTATCTGCAATTGACACTATAAAGATCAATGGGGATCTCCAGATCACCAAGCTTGGCTGATAGTTAAAGCACACCTGTTTCAAATATGATTGATCAGGTGCCACAACTGTTAACCTGGATTCTATAAATAAATAAACCTCAACCCTTACTTTCTTATTCATCCCCAAGATCTAAATAATGTTAAAAGTCCCAGTCTTAACAAATTCTTGCATATTAAAATTTCAATCCCTTTAAAATATCCAATCTCTTAGAATTCAAAGTCTTCTTACAGTTCAAAGTCTCTTAACTGTGGGCTCCACTAAAATACTTTCTTCCTTCAAGAGGGAACAATATCAGGTCACAGTCACAATCAAAAGCAAAATCAAACTCTAACTGTGCAGTGTCTGGGATCCACTCAGAATCTTCTGGATTCCTCCAAGGGCTTGGGTCACTTCTCCAGCTCTGCCCTTTGTAGCACACACCTTGTCTTCTAGGCTCCAGATGCCTGTACTCCACTGCTTGCTGCTCTTGGTGGTCATCTCACGGTACTGGAATCTCCAAAACACCGCTGTCTTCCACTGCAACTAGGCTTCACCAGTGGCCTCTTACAGGTTGGGAGACTGGCAGAGTTCTTATTGAAGTTTTGACTATCAGAAAAGGACCTAATAGCGGTTCTGTTATAACTTCATGGCTAAGCCTCAACTCCTTTGCATGACCCCTTCAGTCCTGGGCCATCAATGGAAACTGAAGCTGCACCTCACCAATGACCTCCTATGGCCTCTCACAGTGCTGAGCCTCAGCTGCTCTTCATGATCTCTTTATGCCTTCAAAACCAGTACCACCTGGATGACTTTTTTTTTTTTTTATGTGTATGAGTACACTGTAGTTGTACAGATGAGCCATCATGTGTGTGGCTGCTGGGAATTGAACTCAGGACCTCTGTCGGGCCTTGCCCCAGCCCCGCTTGCTCCAGCCCCCACTCGCTCTGGCGTAATTCACTGTAGCTGTCTTCAGACGCACCAGAAGAGGGTGTCAGATCTCATTACGGGTGGTTGTGAGCCACTATGTGGTTGCTGGGATCCGAACTCAGGACCTTCAGAAGACCAGTCAGTTCTCTTACCCGCTGAGCCATCTCACCAGCCCCAACCAGTACCACCTGGGTGACTCTTACACATTACCAAGTCCAGATGGAGCAGGAGGTACAACCTGAGCCATGTTTGGAACACAGCCTCGTTGTGCTCTCAGAAAACACTTCCCAGAAGATGTCGCCTCAGTGATGCTGGTCTCTTTTGAATCACTGCTAATTTCTTAGCTCCAGCTAACCAGCGAAAATAGTCCCAGTAATGCAAAAGTTTTGCTTTAGTAGTTCTGGTATCTTGTTAATCACAGCTGATTCTTCAGCCTCAGCTAACCAAAACCACAGAGGACAGAATCTTCGCAATCAAAACAACATGGCCCTGATAAGAGTCTTTAATCTTCCCTCTGAAATTTCACAAGCCAGGCCTCTATCGTTTGCACTGTTCTCAACATTATCCTCCAAGCTCCTACAGAACATCCCACAGAGTTCTTAACACCCAAAGTTCCAAAGTCCTTCCACAGTCCTCCCCAAAACATGTCAGGTTGTCACAGGAATACCCTACTACGCTGGTACCAATTTGTCTTAGGGTTTCTGTTCCTGCACAAACATCGCAGCCAAGAAGCAAGTTGGAGAGGAAAGGGTTTATTCAGCTTACACTTCCACACTGCTGTTCATCACCAAAGGAAGTCAGGACTGGAACTCAAGCAGGTCAGGAAGCAGGAGCTGATACAGAGGCCGTGGAGGGATGTTCCTTGTTGGCTTGCTTCCCCTGGCTTGCTCAGCTTGCTTTCTTATAGAACCCAGGACTTCCAGCCCACGGATGGCACCACCCACAAGGGGCCCTTCCACCCTTGATCACTAATTGAGAAAATGCCTGACAGCTGCCACAAGGGGCCCTTCCACCCTTGATCACTAATTGAGAAAATGCCTGACAGCTGGATCAAATGGAGACATTTGCTCAAGGGAAGCTCCTTTCTCTGTGATAACTCCAGCCTTGTGTCAAGTTGACACACAAAACCAGCTAGTACACCACAGGATCTCCACCTCCAAGACTTTGTCCCCAAATCAGACACCTCCACTCCCACTGTGCCCACTTCCTTTTATTTTTATCATTTACAAAAGTTAAACAGGGGTGCAATTGAGACAGAGGAGGGAGAGGGGGTGCTTTCCGTTGGGGCATAGGCAGAAAGAAGATGGAAGGCAAGATGCTGGACCCCCGGTAGAGTCTTTGGATCCGGAAAGCAACAAGCTGCTCTGTGCCTCCACCCCCTGCTGCCTGCTCCACGTTGTAAAGCCCAGCCCTCAGGGAGATCCTGGGCTAGGGGAAGAGGGGTAAGAATGGTCCCCTGGGTTGGCGCCTGGCATCTCTGATCCACTGCTGCTGCTGTTGAATGGAATAGTCTGGGCAGGTGTACTGGGCCACCTCAGGCCCCAGTGGAGGGCTTCGCCTCAGCGGATGAGGGGTGCTGAGCGGTCGTTGGTGACAGTGGGACGCAGCTTCACGGTGGCAAAGGGATTTGTACCCCTGTGGGGGAGAGGCTGGGGTGAAGGGGGCTGATGCCCACTGGCTCAGGGCCTAGGGAGAGTGGCCAGGCAGCTGGCCAGGCGGCAGCTTCTTGCTGCTATCCTGCTTTGAGTCACCTGCTCCCATCTGGCCTCCTGCCCGCCGGACTCACCGTGGGAAGAGCTCTGGGGGGTTCTGTTCCCAGGATGTAAGTTTCTGCACGAAGGGAGGCTAGGTTCAGAGGCGAAGGGAAGATGAGGTCCCACCACTCACCCCAGGAGAGCACAGGACGGGGAGGAAGAGGCCCTGCAGGGCCAGATTTGAGAACACTGTGCAGCCAAAAGTCTGGTTTCATAGTTGATTAAGCTCTAGGCTTTGCACAGTGCCATAGCCTGGGGCTCACTGCCCCTGCAAGGTAAGGCTGGTGACCCCGTGGTCGCAGCCCACTCGCCTTCACCACTACTTCCCTCCCATCCTCTGGAGAGGAGCGGTCAAGGTCTCCCTTGCTGGACTATGCCATATGTCTGGCCAAGCTGAGGACAGGTGAGGCTGACCTTGACATCAGTGGCTGCCCCCATGCTGCCCACACTGCTGCGCCTGCTGCTGGGCAAGGGCGAGGGTGCGGGGCTGGGGGCACGGCTGGGGACACGGCTCGGGGTCCGGGAGCGGGATTGACTATTCCAGTATTCTGAAGATGCTGCGGGACTGCCTGGCTGGTCCAAGAGGTCATCAAGGCTGTGGCTGCCCCGGAGGGGGTAGGACCTGAGTCAGAGAAAGTAGGCAGGTCTGGTGCGCCCCCTCCCACCTGCTGGGCCTGAGGCTGGGGAGAAAGGACTGTGAAGGGGCCCTGACAGGAGGCACAGTGAGCTCTCTACAGACATCATCATTGGAGGTGGAAGACCTGGGCCACAGTTCTCCAGAGACCAAAGAGGCAAGACCCATGATCTCATGGATGCCTCCTGGAGGGGAGAGGCAGGGATGCCCTAGGGGGCCCACACCACCAACTAAGGTACCTGGAAGGCAGTTCATTCATTGGGCTCATGGGGGCCATGGAGTTCATGGGGGCCACAGGGTTCATGGGATTCACTGGCATCTCCTCCAAAGGTTTCACGTAGGCCTCAGGGAACCAGCCACTCCTGTAGGATGGACACCAAGGGGCCCTTGAGCCAGCATGGCTTTCCCAGTAGTCTGGGACTAACAACCTGTGGCACTTAGTCTCCTGTCCCACCAGGGGCTGAGGCACCTGGGAGAGAAGCAGTTGGAATCTAAGACAGCAAGCTGTTCAAGGTCATCCAGTGACACCCCTCAGCCACCGGCCCTCTGCTTATTTCTCTGCCTCACTGCTCAGCACCGGTTTGGAATCGGCCTGGGCTAGTGGGTTGCACAGCAATGAAGGACCAGCCACCAGTCCTGATACTCCTTTCAGAAAGCCCATGGGCAGCAGGTGTTGGGAGAATATTCTCCAAAGAGTACCCCTCATCCAAAAGTGGCTGATATAACAAGCCAGCCCCAGTGAGGAAGCGCTTGCTCTAACCTCCACCCTGCTGGGGGGAGGGCAGTAACTAGTAGGCTTTGTGCCAGGCTCTGTAAATCATCTGTGGTGCATTGTGGGTTGCCATGGCCCCAGCGGCAAGCCTGCAGTTCAGGCCCCCAGTGACCTCTGCTCCTGGTCCACAGGACACCGACGAGTCTTGATTTCCACCTTTAACTGGAAGCCATGTTACCTCCCTTAGGCCCCACCTCTGCTCACCCACCCATAACTCACCTCTTCAGCCACTCACGGGCCTCCTGCTGTATACCCAGTGGGGTCACCCATTAGTCCACCTCCTATCTAGTCAGCCCCCCTCAGTATATACAGATATTCACACGCACATCTTACTCTCCCCTACCACCCTGTTTCTCTGTCTTCTACTCTACCTCCACCTGGAACCCACACGACCCTCCTGTCCTCACCCTCTGACACCTGTCCCTTTATCATTCATCACCCCCAGACTCCTGGAGGGGTGCGCCCAGCCATCACCTCTTGGCCCTTCAGGGTTCATGCATTGGCCTCTATTGAAGATATAATGGAGAGGCGCAGGGCAAGCCCCACCCTGTCTCCTTCTGCAGAAAGCCAGAGCCCAGCATACTCTGTAGTGGGCCACCAGTCCCACACTGTGCTCCGGGTTGTGTAGAGGCGCCAAGGTGTCTGCTTCTCCCGCCTCCACATTAGGGTGTAGAAAAGCCCCAGTAAGTTCTTCAGGACTGTGAGCTATTCGATGTCTGCAGGGAGGGTCTCTCCCTTCTCTCTACCTCAGCTCCCACACAGGAGGGCACAGAGGGGCGCACAGGAGGCAAGGGTTTTGTTGAGCCTCTCGCTTCTAAGAGCTCGCTGCCCATACATCCCATTTGCCCTCCTATTTGATTCATCTCAGTCCTAGGAGCGGCTGAGTAAACTGAGGCGGACAGAGGTTGGAGAAGGGGGGGGGGGGGTCGCTGGAAACCTCAGTGGAGCGCAGACCCTGGGGCTCCACTCACGCGGACGAGCCCTCCAGCTTGCCATAGAGCCAGCCGTTCTGAGCTTCCGGCACCAGCACCTCAACGACATCTCCAGCCGAGAAGCGCAGCAGCGTGTGGTTGGCACCCTCCGAGTGGGAGACCAGGGCGCGGACTCTCCTGGCACCCCCGCCGCCCAGGCGCTCCCCGAAGGAATTGGACCGCGAGCGCTGGGTGCTGCTAGCGTAGAGCGAGGCTGCGGGGATGAGAGTGGAAGTTCTGTCAGCAGTTTATCCTCCATCCTTCCAGCTGAAGCCCAACCTACAGCCCCTTCCCAGCCCGCCCCTTGCACCCTTGGGTGCTAGGTACCCACAGGCCGACGGCGTCCGGGGCAGCGATCGGCGATCTGGCTCCAACTGGGACGCGGACCTCGCCTCGGCGGGCTCGGGGCCGTAGGAGCCGGAGCCGTGCCGGCTGCGGGGGGAGCCGTACTCTCCCAGGGGCCTCGGGGGCTGCGAGGGGAGAGGGCAGGGGGTGGGGCGGGAGGGGCGGAGCCTCGCTAGCCCTGCCCCCAACCCCAGTCCCAGGCGTCGGCATAAGGATTGGGGACACGGTGGGGCCACCATAGGGGCGCTGAGGCGAGCCCCCGGCGCCAGGGCGCTAGGGGCGCGGCGTAGAGCGGGGGCGCAGGGGGCGGCGGGCTCCAGGCGCAGGGCGGCGGCGCCCAGGGCCCAGAGAAGGGCGGCGGGGGCGCGAAGGGCGGCGGGGGTGGCCAGGGCCTCACCATGTCCAGCCGGGTGGGCGTCAGGCGCCCCGAGGGGTAGGGTGGCCCCAGCGCGGGGCCCAGCAGCCCCGGGGAGTGGGCACGCGACGGGCTGCGGCTGGCCTCTGATTGCTCCTTCCATAGCAGCACGCGGTTCTGCAGCATCCCCCGGGCCTGGCGGGAGACACTGGGTCAAGTGTGGCTCGCAGACCCCGGGCCCTACAGATGTGACATCTTGGGAATTCCTTAAGCACCCCACTTCTTATTTTATTCCAGAGCCTGGCTTTCACGTGAAAAGGGCCCACACCCCAGCCCTGGCAGAGGCAGCTGGGACAGCCCAGATCTGTTGGGGTTAACTACACCAACTGACCCACCCTTCCCTGACCCATTGCTAACTAAGAAAATCATGGGCCTGTCAGGCTCTGGGCTTTATAGGGGGTCCTTCACCATGCACGCATCTCTCTGGGTCCTAATCTGAGCAAGCTGGATGCTCTATCTACTTAAAAAAAAAAAAATGGTGTGTGTGTGTGGGGGCAAACTGGGAAGTTTGAGCAAAGCAAAGTGTCTAAGCCTTATGTGGGTCTCCAGAACAACTGGCTGGTTAGATGAGCCCAAGGAGTATCAAGCTCCCGGTTCATCAAGGAGACTCTGCCTTGGTTAATAAAGCAGAGAGATCAATCAATGAAGACACCTGCTTTATCTCCTTGGCGTCTCTTAGTGGTCCCTTCACTACCTCAGTCCCACAGAAGATGCTGAGGGTTAGAGAGATCAGTGATGGCCTCACTGAGCAGCAGAGGCACCTCCTATGGTCACCTTTCAAGGATTTCTCTTTGGCAGCTGGAGCCACTGCTGGCAAATTCAGAGCAGTCTCCCACTGCAGTGAGCACAGACCCTGGGTTGTAAGAGCAGCTGGTCCAGCAGGCCTGGGTGAATACCATGTTTCCCTGATGTCAGTAATTAGCAGAGGAGCTTGGAGAGGAGCTTTAGGTGTGGCTGGCACATCAGGACTTGGCTGATGTTTTAGAGGGCCTTAACCCAATTTGAGAGGCCCTGGCTAGGACTAAAACATCAAGGCTGGCCTGGCAGAACTTATTTTTCTCAGCCCTGCCCAGCCCCGTTAAACAGCAACAAAGGAAAAGGCAGAAATGGAGCTGGAGTTCCAAACCCAGAGAAGGCACCATGCAAGAATCTAAGAGTAGACAGTGGAGTGGAGAGGGGATTTTCGGATAAGAGCCCCTAAGTGTGAAAAGAAGAGATGACTCAGAGGGTGAGCCTGGTGGCCCAAGTAAAAAGGCCCATTGTGTGAGCTGAACATTCATACAGCGAGATGGGAGGTGGAGACAGGAGACTGACAGGCTCTCTGGCCTGGGGTACGAAGCAACAAGAGACCCCGTCTCCACAAGGAGGAAGGCAAGAACCCACTGACCACACAGGCACCGTGGCACATATATGCATACACACAAATACATCAATATTTAAAAAAAAAAAAAAGAATCAAATGAGGGCTGGGGTGTCCTTTGGTGGGTAGAGTATTAGCTTAGCATGCATGAAGCCTTGAGTTCCGTTCCGTCCCAGGCACAGCATAAGCCAAGCATGATGGTGAATGCCTTAATCCCAGTGCTCAGGAGGTAGAGGCTGAAGGAGCAGGAGTTTAAGGTGGTGATGGGGAGGCCTACTTGGTGGCACTCTCTGTAATCCCAGTGCTCAGGAGTCAGAGGCAGGAGAGTAGCGACAAGTTTGAGTCTATTCTGGCCTGCATAGCAAGTTGTAAGCTAGCTTGGGGTATTACATAGTCATGGATCACCACCAAGGTTTTTTCCAGAACAGGAGAAAGCTCCTGTTGGCTGGCTGGGACACAGCTCCAGGGTAGGTACTCACCTAGCATGTGTCAGGTCCTGCGGTTCACCCCAGCCTTGCCAGAAAACAAAATGAAGACTGAAGAGTTGGCTCAGTGTGGGAAGTGCTAAAGGTGGGAGTCTGAATTCCCCAGAACCCCTAAAAATTGGGAGGTCTTGGATTCCCTCTCAAGCAGGCTAGCTAGGCTGGCCAGTCGAGTTCTGGGTTTAGCAAGACAGCCTGGCCCCAGTGTGGTGGTTTGAACAGGTGTGTCCCTATGCGCTCACATGAATGTTTGGTCCTTAGGGAGGGGGCACTATTAGGAGGTGTGATCTTTTTGGAGTAGGTGTGGCCTTTGTTTTTTTTTTTTTTAAGATTTATTTATTTTATATGAGTACAGTGTTGCTATGTTCAGACACACCAGAAGAAGGCATCAGAACCCATTACAGATGGATGTGAGCCACCATGTAGTTGCTGGGAATTGAACTCGGGACCTCTGGAAGAACAGTCAGTGCTCTTAACCACTGAGCCATCTCTCCAACCCCAGGTATGGCCTTGTTGGAGGAAGTGTGTCACTGCAGGGGCAGGATTTAAGGTCATATATACTTAAGCTAGGCCCAGTGTGGCACACAATCTCCTTCTGCTGCCTGTGAACAAAACGTGGAACTCTCAGCTCCTTCAGCACCATGTCTGCCTGGACGCTGCCATGCTTGCCACTCTGGCGATAATGGACTGAACCTCTGAACCTGTAAGCCAGCTCCAATTAAATGTTTTTCTTTATAAGAGTTGCCATTGTTATGGTGTCTCTTCCCAGCAACGAAACCCCAACTAAGACAGCCAGTAAGCAAACTGGAGAGGAAGACATCAGACATTAACCTCAGGCCCTACTATACACATGCATGGGCATAGTGTGAAGAAAAAAAAAAGAAACTGTCCATAAATTAATAAGCAAAGTGAAAGGAAAGATTATGATGTGTCCCAGTGAAGAAAAACAGCTCTGAAAATGGAGACAATCCCAAGCTCATGTACAAAACTCATATTGAAGAGGGGATGTTCTAACCGGGCAGTGGTGGCGCACGCTTTTAATCCCAGCACTTGGAAGGCAGAAGCAAGTGGATTTCTGAGTTTGAGGCCAGCCTGGTCTACAGAGTGAGACAGCCAGGGCTGTACAGAGAAACCCTGTCTCACAAAAACAAAAAGGAGGGGACATTCCACAGAAGGTCATTTTACTTTCTGATTAGCCAAGCTTAAAAGAACAGCCCCTGGCCTATTGTCAAGAGCCCAGAAGGTGAGCATCCCACAGTAGAGTATAAACCAGTGCAGTGTAGCCATGTCCTTAGGCTCAACCACTTCCCATCTGCATCTGGAGATGCCTTGATGGTTGTGTCACTCACCAGGGAGCTGGGCAAGGCAGGAGGAAATGGGAAAGACACCTTCCTATGCTGACACCCTTGCATTTCTTCAGTGTCACTTTGTGCTTTCTGCTTCTTTAGTGTAACACAATATGCTGGGTAATGGCCTGGGCTCAGGAGGACCTGAGTCAGGCTACACTAGGCAATAGCTCTAAGCCATAAAGGATGGTTCCACCCCAGCCTGAGCATCCTGCTTCACTTGCAGAAACAATATGCCCAGGAATGAAAGGAAATGGAACCTGGCTCCCAGTCTAACCACAAAAGCTAGCTGTAACGTCCTGGTAGGTGTGTGTGTGTGGTGTGTGTGTGTATGTGTGTGTGTGTTCCACCAACCCTCTCCAAATGCACTCGACCTTCACCTTGCAGGAAGGCTGGGGCCCCTCACTGCTCTAGTAGAGCAGCCTCGCCCTGTTGAAATGGAGTCAATCTGCATCTCTGCCTCATATCTCTTACATCTAGTGCTGAAACCCGGAAGCCTTTCAAGGTCTTCTAGGCAGAAAGCCCTCCTTCCCCACATCGCAGGGTCATTCCTTTGGGAGCTCTAACATGCTATACACTAAACAGCCAGTAGTCTGACCTGAGAGCACTGGTCTTTGTGACCTCTGGCTTCATGAGTAATGAGTGCAAATCTTACCAATAGAATCTCAATCTCTGCTTTCCTCTGACCCCTCCCCCTCCATCTTCCTCTATCTCTTCTCTCAGACTCTGACCTCCACGCTGATCACTGCCATCCATGCACCCAAATTCTGCAGGACCAGGTATCTCAGAGGCACACTGATCAGACTCCAGAAGTTCTAGGGGCTTCTACTCCTTCTCTGAATCACAAAGGCTTGGAGGTTCTGAGAAACGTCCACATTTAACTTTGAGGTTCCCCTAAGTCTTAGTGGGAATGATCCCTCCTAATAAGTTCATTTTCATCTTCTCCCTAAACTTAGGGGACACCCAGGCAATGGAATAAGACTTCCCACCAGTCCTGCTTCTCATTCCAAATTTAAATCAAATTATAAAATGGGCTCTAAATTATCTACCCCAAAAGGCTTCCCTTGGCTTGTCTCCAAGGTAATTTTTTTTTAAAGATTTATTTATTGTTATATGTAAGTACAATGTAGCTGTCTTCAGACACACCAGAAGAGGGTATCAGATCTCATTATGGATGGTTGTGAACCATCATGTGGTTGCTGGGATTTGAACTCATGACCTTCAGAAGAGCAGTCTATGCTCTTACCTGCTGAGCCATCTCACCAGCCAGTCTCCAAGGTAATTTTAAAGTGCTCCCTCTTCTCAAGCTCCATCTACCTGGCTCATTCCATTATCTGCTCAAAGCTGGTCGCAATTCCCCCTCAATAGTGGCCACTACCAGCTCCAAGTGGGAATTTTTGGATGTGGACATTTGGATTTAGACAACTTTTTCAAATGGATTGTCAAGCAGTCTGAGGTGCCCCTTGCCTGAAGGTTTTCACCCTTCACTCTCTTGCTCTCTTTGCAGGTCCCGTTCTACTCACCAGAGCCTCCTCTACCACAAAAACAAAACAAAAACAAAACAAAACAAAAACCCTGGCCCACACGTGGCCACACCCACAGGTCCCTGATTTTTGATTCAGCCAACGAACCTCCTCTCTACAAAGCTCCCACCACCCCTGCCAATAGTAATCCACCTGCTGTCCAGCCCTCATCCTTACCCTCCACATACCCAGCACATCTGCTCCTTGGACCTGCAAACCACCATTCCTGGTAGACAGACACTCCCCATAACCATCCACCCTCTCATCCTCCCTTCCCCATGCCTGATCTAGGGCAATAATGTTTCCTCTACATAAGGAGTCAGGAAGGGACGGCCCCACCCCTCGCCGTCTGCCCTCCACACTGGTCATAGAACATAAGCGTGGGTTCTTCTCTGGAAACCCACTACATTTCTGAAAACAACACACTCGAATAGTTCAGGTCTTTGTCCTCACCTGTAAATATTCCAGTCCAACCTCTACCCTCAAGATGGAAGAAATCACAGTACCTGGAAGGCAGCCCCGGATCACACCGACAAACCATCAACACGCCTTCCTCTCAGGGGAGGAGATGGTCTCTTTGAGGAACCCGAACTGGAATTAAGAGGTCACTCAGAGCTCCAGAAAATTTCCCACTCATCCTGTCCCATCTCACTAGGGAAATAACAAGGTACTAATGTGGACATCACCTCTCTCGAGGGAGCTTACTCCTTGTTACTCCATGTCCATCCATTTCCTGGGTCAGTCTGCTCCAAACATTAGACACAGATCCAAAGACTAGAAAAGGGACCCAAACTCCTCAAAACAGCACCTTGACATGGCTTTTAAGATTTCTAATAAGAGAGAGGATGAGGCCAAAGGAAAAAGAAAGAGACCGTGGAAAGGACTGGAATGTCAAGCCAGCTTCCAATTCCTGATAGAGAGAGAGACTCAACAAAACCCAGCCTAAGCAGCCACTCGCTGTCCCCAGGAAGCAGGGTCGGCCTCCTGGTCCTTGTTTTTGATGCAATCAAATGGGCCATTGGGCTGAGGCATGTCCTAACCGGCCATCTTTCAAGGCTCTCCCAGCTGTGGGCAATGGGGCCACTGGAAGATGGATTCCAGGTCAGGCCATAGCCAATGCCCTCCCCACAACTTCTGTCAAGATTCCTCTTGCAATGTCTTGGTCAAATGAAGGGCCTGAGTTGTTGGCCTCCAACCAAGTCTGATCTTGGCTTGTCAAAACTCAGGAAGAATGGTATAATGGCTGGAAGAAAGATCCCTTTCATACTAAACACAGAAGCCGGTGTCTCCTTACTTTAAACTAAGTGGCGTGGGCTAGCCCAAACCACTAACCTAACAATAACAGGAGCCTCAGGCATTCCCCATGATCCACCATGTACCCCTGACTTAGTCTGCTAACTTAGTCTGCCACACACCCCTCACCCACTCCTACCCTAATGCCTCAATACCCACTCGCACTGTTAGGCTAGAGTCTCTTGTCTAAGCTTAAGGTTTCCAAATTCATCTCTCCCTTGAGAATATTCACCATTTTCCTCCATTCCCTCCTAGCCTGCACTCAGGTGACATCCCCACCCAAACCAGACCTCCACCAAAGCCTTTTGCCCTCAGGCCCCTAGTCTGGGATACCTCAGATCCCTCAATAACTAACCATCATGGTCTTATCTTTTTAACCCAGAGAGACCCTCTGCCTTCGTCATCCAGGACCAATATCCTCTCACACACACCCCATACTCACCGTGGTCATAGGCCTATCAATATGGGACTACTACAAACAGCCTCTTTAACCTCCACCAACTAAAACCCACTGGCACTTAGGTCCAGGACCTCCGGAAAACCAACCAGGTCACTGTTCTCTCTGTCTCCATGGTCACTAACCTGTACACACTCTCCTGCCCCCTCCTCTGCTGCCTTCTTTTCTGTCACCCCCTAACTCCGGCATCCCAATCTTGCTTTGTCTTCCCCTGGGAGGTCCCGGGTACCCTGCATGCCCAGCTCTTCTGCAGCCCTTCCCCCACAGACCAGTCTCTACCATTCCTCAACCCTTCTGAACTCTCTGGCCTCTTGGGATAGAGGATCTCCTGAGATAGGGCTCAGATAGGCCAGCCATCAGTCACCCACTGGGACCTTTTTGTCTCACAAGAGGGGAGAACTATACCCCAAGCCAGAATAGAAGAGCCCCTCACCTACTCCACCCCACCCCACACACCATGTGTGAGCTGCTTGCATTGACTACTTTCTGTGTGCTGCTTGGATTTCTCCCCCACCCCTTGCTGCTCAGTCTCTTCATGAAGCCACTAGGGGCCCCTGGAGATGACGCTCTTGCCCCTCCCACTCCTTCTCTTCTCCCCCAAAACATATTCAAGTATATTCTCTCACATACCTCTACGTGAGCACCTCCAGACCTACATGAGCCCTCTGTCTCTTATAAGCTAACCAAGGACAAGCCCTTGGAATATTCTGCCAAAAAGTGGGGAACACAGACCCTCAATAGCCAATTGCTCCAAACAACATGGCCACCAGACACTGCTGCTCTGTCTGTCTCTGGGCACTTGCCACGGTGGCATTGCTTGTTCCCGAGGCAAACAAAACTCTCACTTCCCAGCCCCCTGCACATCCTCATCAGCCATGGTCCTTTCCCAATGCTACCCTCATCCAGGGTCCAGCTTCTCCATGTCTACCCATTAGATCCCAACCACATATCTGAGCCATCCCTCAACCCCACCACACTGTTTCCCAGAGACTCCTCCATGTCCTCAGATTCCCTTCACTCTTGCTCTGAGACACTCAACCTCTCTTCTAACCCTTTGCCCACAGGGCCCCAATTGATACTGAAAGGCTGGAGAATCTTAGAATTAAAAATGAGGGCATTTAATAGAAATGTATGTATTAATGTGTAACCTTTACTTAAAAGAGGGCAAGGAAAACCTCTGCCACAAGCCAAAAAGGTGGAGTAGCCAGTTCCAGGAACTCAGAGCCTCAGGGCTCTGGTTCCCAATACCTGCCCCTCCTGAATGATCCACAATGAGGATGGAACTAAGAATGAAGGTCTACTGGTTTATGAGACTCTCCACCCTGCCAACTGATAGATGAAGATTACA
>NW_022196893.1:9968567-9969100 GCF_008632895.1 Mastomys coucha
CTCGGGGACACCCAGGAGGAACCCCACAGGAAGCGAGGGGAGAAACACTCGAGGGGAGTGTGGGTCTGCTCTCCAGGACATCAAACCTGTTCAATTGGCTCTGTTTGGGCCGCTCTTGTTGTGTTACTCTTTGTCTGATTTTCTGTGTTGTGTTTTGTGATTTTTGTCGCCCTTGTGACTGCAATGGGATGGACGGTAACTTTGACATTGGCTCTGGACGGAGGTTAGGGACATGTCAGTTCAGGTGAAATAAGGACCTCGGTAAATTTCTAGCTGTCTGTTTTTCTGAAGTAAGTTTGGCACTCGCTGTTACGCACACTTGTCTACTCTAGTCACATCCAAAATATCGGGGATAAAATCCTGATTAAGGATAAGAGGCAATAAGACTTCAAAAGGAGTTCTGTGCCTCCTAGATTTCAGACCAGTCGCTGGTATCCCCTAACTCAGACGTGTTCCAGATTAGTTTTTCCAATCATCAACATGGCTTCATAATTAGGCATAAAGGTACCCCAAGAAATGATTCGTAAATAGTT
>NW_022196893.1:9969527-9973908 GCF_008632895.1 Mastomys coucha
TTCTTCGCCTACACCTTGTCGACCTGACTAGGACCCCCGTTTCTCCCGCGGGTTGAGGGAGGCCCAGACTGGCCGGCCCGCGGCAGGTGGCACCCGAACAGGGACTCCAGCAGGTAAAACTTTTTCCTTCTTTCTTTCTTTCCTTTCTCTTTCCTTATTTCTCAGACAAGGCTAGTATCTCGCAAAGAGTATCTAGTATCTGCAGACTCGCTGGTAAAGGATCACCAGTTATGGCGAGTAATCTTGATATCCATGGGGCAGTCAGAATTGTGGCTAGAAGCCTCACCAGCGGTGGCAAATTGCCCACGCTGTAGCATAGAAGGGACAGAAATTCAGCGCATATGTTAAAAGTACCTATGAAAAGGGAAAAAGTCTTCAGGGGAGTGAAGTCACATGTTTCGGCTGCAGGGAGCTGGGACATCTGAGGAAAGACTGTAAAAGTCCCTCAGGAATCAGGAAATAAGAACACTCCTCCAGGTCCTTGCCCGCATTGTGGTAAAGGAAGAATGAATGCAAATCCAAGTTCCATAAAGATGGAACTCTGCTCATTAAAGAAGCAGGTAAAACTGCCCAGGCAGTGGTGGTTCAAGCCTTTAATCCCAGCACTTGGGAAGCAGAGACAGGCAGATTTCTGTGATATAAATGGTGTGAGAAATAGAAAGATTGAAACTGAAAGACAAACCAAAAGCTGATTTATAAGATTTGTGTAGCTGTTTCATTTTGTTTCTAAATAGATTTAAAGGTATAAATATATTCTGTATGATTATTGACTTGTAAGTTATTGGGTATGATAAAAAGTTGTAACATCGGTAACTGAAAGCTAGTTTAAAGCTGGTAACTCAGGTAACACATGGCATTAAAGGTAAACACATGGCATGAATCAGCTAAGATGGCTGAAATCTCAACAAAAGACTCCAGTTAGAGTTTTACAGCCACTTAGCATAATCTAAAGGCAGTGACTTAAGTTACAGGTCATTTACCAAGGGGTAGAATTCAGAACAGCTGTTTAGTTTAGTAGTTGCTTAATAAATCATTTGATGGATTGTTGGATAACCCACCAAAAAATAATATCACCGGTTACTTTAGAAAGAATATGACAAGAGCACTGTGCCACGTAGCTTATCAGTCAATACCATGATTTTACTTTCCAGAGACCTGGCATGCTCTGAGAAGTTAACTCAGAATGACTCAGACTTGCTAACTACAATTCAAAAGTAGGGAGACACTTAAAAAAACTTTGTAATGTGAATGTAATGTTTTTAGTATTGATTTCAAAGAGTATAGATTGTTTAAAATTGGGATTTACTTTCTAAAGTTATGGTAATGGCTTAATATTACATAAGAAAATAAGAAAGTATGGTTAAAATTGATAGTGTTCCGTTGGCTGCAATTTGCAGTCTGATTACAAGCTAAAGAATATTAACTCACCTTTATTTTATGATTAAGATGCTTACAAGAAAGTTAAAAAGCAGCTGTGGCCAGTATGGGCCTGCTGTCATCTTTAAGAACAAGCTTAATTATATAAGAGTGGTAAGAACAAAATTTTAGATTAGAAAGGAGTTTATGCCCCTTAAAACAGTTCAGAGACACTTAAGTAGAATTTCCTTTTGTTAAAAGCAGTGCTTTTACAGCACCAAAGTTACAAAATATGTTTTAAGTTTGAAGTCAGTTAGAAAAAGAAACAGGGATAAAGAACAAAATCGCCCTTGGAATCTGACCTCACTACAGGAGGTGTAATCTTTGGGTGTAATTCAGGTGTTATGCTCAGTGAAAAGTTCACATTTGAGTTAATGCAAAAGCACACAGATGCTTCAGTAAAGCCTGAGAGGCATTCCTTTTGTTTTACAACCAGGGCTAGGGAAGTCTTCCTAGTTTTGCCTCTCCCTTACCTCAGGGAAATAGTTTTAGGACAAAACCAACATCACAGTCCTATCCAGGTGTGAGTCAAAGTAATTTTAAACTTGAGATTTATGTAGAGTCAATGAGGTCATAAAACTTACATCCTGGTAGTTTTCAAAATTTTTATTTGTTTCTACTTTAGTATTAGAAACTAAGACTTAGACTTTCTCAATGTAATTTAACTATTAAATCCTTAGCTACATCGAGAGTTGTATCAAGAAAGAAAAGATGAGTTGCTTATTTTTAGTTACTTTAGACTAATCTTAAGCTCACCACCAGACTTAAGCCTCTGATAAGAATTAACTGGTGAGACAAACAGCTTTTTACAGAAACTAGAGGAAGCTTCTGTCACTTGTCAATTGTGATCAATTACAATCAAATGTTTAGTTTTTGCCCACAGCAATTCTTTGGCAAAAAAAGGGCATTAGTATAAATTCATCTTTTCTCATATTCTAAATAAAGTTTTAACATCTTATTACCAAGCTATTGTAATATTAACAAAAATCTTATGATAAAGTCATGAAGGTATTTTAGAAAGAATGTCTTAAAAACCTGAAGAGACATCTATTTCTTCAAAGAACAAATAAATCGGTTATTGCTAAATATTAATTGATATTTGGCCTATTACATAGTAAAGATTTTAGACAAAATTACTATTTATCCAATAGATAGATTGTTAAGATTTGCTTATATGCATGCTTTTATATTTCCTATAAATTCATGTATGCATTCCATGATAAAAATACATTTACAGGCCTTCTATGAAAGAAAAATATGTGATTGGATCACACGTTTGGGACAAATAATTACGTGCTATATAGTCACTGTTTTTAAAGTGCTAAAATCAAACTTTTAATTTACATATATATATATATATATATATACATACATATATATAGCTCAGAGTTTACAATTGCTTAGAGTTGTTACCTTTTTAGATATTACTAATTCTCAAATTTTGCAATTGTTCATGCTTATACAACTAAAGTTAAGAGAAAGTACTGTACTTTAGAAAACTGTCTTTAGATATCTTAGACTGCCTGGACAAGACCTTTAAGGAAATGCTACAGCAAATTTGTATCCCAGGCAGATTATAGACTTTACACAAAAGCAATTGGTCATATAATTTTACTCTTTACATCATCATAATGGTAATGGCTTGTGATGATAATTTGATATTTAAAATATATATATATATACATAATTTCTTATTTTAAAAAATAAAAATAAAATATGCACATGTAACTATTGATACCTTTTCAAGCTCTCTAGTTATAATTGCCTTAAGAAGAAAGGCAACAAAAAATGTAGTCATTGTCTACATTAATTTTCTATGTTTGGTGTTCCTACATAGATTGGAACAAATTATTGAAACTGACTATTGCAGTCAGGCATTTGAGATGTTTTGTCAACAAATTAATGTTGCCCATATTACTGGGATTTCTTAACTAATAATTGTTAAATGTGCACATTGCACTCTAAAACATTTGGCTTTTAAACAGAAAAAGGGGGAATTGTATCCCTGTGCACATCGTTTAAATCATGCCTTTTAATTTTAAAGATATTTTAAAATTTAGATGCCAAAGAGCTCTCTTAAAAATCCATGGCATCCTACAACTAGGCATAATTATGCCTAGGTGAAATAGAATAACCTTTTCACTGGGCCTCAAAAAGGCCCAGAGGTTTTTATCACCTCGAGAAGAGGGTGTTTTATGTTCTTTCCATAGAAAGCAGAATCTCCAATCTAGATACCAGAAAGACTGGTCCAGCCAGCCCTGCCTCTCCTGCTCACAAAGACTCGCTGAGAAGAGGAGGGAGAAGAACAGAGAAAGCAGATGCTGACAGCTGACAGAATTGGAGAAGCTGCATCCACCACAGACTTCAACAACCAGAACCGCTAACACTGCTGCTGTCCAGCCAAATTTGTTTTGGACTTATTGCTGCTAATATGAATCTTTCTTGTGTCTCTAATCTATATTCTATGTTGTTTGTAAGTTAGGTTAGCCACTAAGTGTCATACATCACTTCAATAAACTAAGGCCCATTTGCAGGGAGTGTGGAAAGATACAGATATTTCCCATGATATGGAACAATTGAAGGCAGAAATTTCAGATATTAACAAAAGTCATTTAGATACTTGGAACGTTGAATTGGCCAGTGATTTAAAAAACAATCTAAGCACAATGAATCCCTTAGACTGGGTTCAGTATATGATCTTACTTGCTATCATTAATTGACATTTTAGATCTCTAGCCACGATGAGAAGGGACCTTCTGGAACTTCGTTTAAAAAATAATAAAAAAGGGGGAAATGCTACGCACACTTGTTTACTCTAGTCACATCCAAAATATCGGGGATAAAATCCTGATTAAAGATAAGAGGCAATAAGACTTCAAAAGGAGTTCTGTGCCTCTTGGATTTCAGACCAGTCGCTGGTATCCCCTAACTCAGACGTGTTCCAGATTAGTCTTTCCAATCGTCA
>NW_022196893.1:9975472-9976303 GCF_008632895.1 Mastomys coucha
ATCTGAAAGAAAGCTTAGCTCTGGCCAGAATCACCTGGCTCCTAAAAAGCAGAAAACAGCTCCTCTTCTGCTCGTTGCTATGGTTACAGGCTGGGTGGGCCCAGGTGAGTTTTTCAACTAAGTTGCTTTTCTGAGCCAGCGGGAGCTAGACCCAGGAAGCACCTGCTAGGCCAGTTCCTAAGAGTGATTCAGCTGCAAATCTAATATCGCCTGTCTAAGTTAACTAAGAATGAGGATTTCACCTAATCTAGCCCTGAGATAGTTTGCCCATTCTGTAAGCTATTATGCCTTACAATGCTAGAGGCTGTTAATATCAATGGCTTAACATTCCAAGCCAGGGTTAGGCTAAGAAGTTAGAACATTGATGAAGGTCAGAAAGCAAAGTCCGAATTTTCTTTTGTTAGCTGTGAAGAAATGATATCTTGGTGAGTTCCTAACACACAAGTACGAAGACATATCTGAACCATCTCTGAGTTCGGGGTGCCAGGCGTCAATGCAGAGGCAGGAGACTAACTTTCCTTAAAGTTTTCGCCTCAAATACGGCCATCACGCAAGTGTGCATGGCACCTGGCCTTTTCCCCATCCAGGCTGGCCCCTTGGATGGTGACCCCAGCCTCAACCCCAGACATAAGCTGAGGCAGAAAGGTTATGTCTGTGGAACTGGCTCTGGGGAAGGCCCAGCAGCCGACCTGCAGCACCAAGCTATGCGAGCTGCTGGAGACGAATTTGAGACCCGCTTCCGCCTTACCATCTCTGACCTGCCGCTCAGCTACATGACCCCAGGCTCAGCCTAGCAACGCTTCACCCAGGTATCCCACAAACTTTTCCAAG
>NW_022196893.1:9978738-9979695 GCF_008632895.1 Mastomys coucha
CTCAAAGAAGAAACTGAGCATCATTTGAGCTGCTCCAGCTGTGGCGAGACAGCCACTAGGCAAAAGTTACCTCTTCATCTGTAGACGATACTGTCCAAAAAAGGACACACAGGCTTAGGACAGCATATATCTGCCGAGACAGATTAGGCTGGACCTTAAAGTTCCTGTGTCAGACATTCACGGGCCAGAAGGCTGAAGATTGATGCTCCAACGTTTTAAGGGGCTGTCGAGGTGTCCAGCAGTCTCTTAATTAGCAATATTTCTGGAAGCTGTGTTATGCTTCCCCGTATATTCTATTATTCAGTCATTCCTGGATTTCTGGTGGAGTTGAAAGACTACGAAAGTTAGAAGAGATGCAGGATAAGTCGTTAAGAAAACTAGTTCAGGTGGCTGAGAAAGTGTTTTAAACGGAGAAAGAAAAAGGAAAGTTTCAGAAAGACTGTGAAAGGGCATAGTGAAGAGATAGAACATTTAAAAGAGAGTCTTTGAAGATAGAGTTTAGTATGAGAGTCAGAAGAAATAAGAGGCTAGAGAGCTGGAGATAAAGACAGGAAAGAAGAGAAGCTACTAGGAAGCCTGAGAGCCTGTAAGGTAGTGCCTGGCAATAGGGAGTTAAGGAGTTCCCCTGACAGTTATGTTGGAACTGTACTTAGAGACTAGACTGCAGGGGCAGCTACAGGAACATCCACTATAGTATTGCTGCATAAGGCTTATAGAGAGTTAAGAGCTGCCATTGATTTAAATATAAGAGAATGTTGCTTTTATGTAAACCATTCAGGAGTCATTAGAGACTCCATGAGTAAGCTCAGAGAAAGACTAAATAAACATAGGCCCATGCGTGCTTAATAGATTAGTTGCCTTTGTTAGAGAAAGAATAAGTGCTGTTTATATTCTAATATTAGGCCAACAATATTTTACTTTGCAAGGCCAAGAAAATCTAAAATATAATGATACTGA
>NW_022196893.1:9980118-10004686 GCF_008632895.1 Mastomys coucha
CCCCACACTTCTTGTGTTCCGGGTCGAACTCTGGCCAGCATGGTCATGAGATCGACCCCAGGGTTGGACGACTCTGGCCAGCATGGTCATGAGATCGACCCCGGTACCGGTATCCCCAATAAACCTCATGTGATTGCAGCAAGTTCGGTCTCTCGTGAGTCATTGGGTGGTCGCGTCATCCTGAGACTTGAGTAAGGATCTCTCCAGTTCTGGGGGTCTTTCAATACGACTAAATGTCTTCAAGAAGGGACCTACAAAATTTTCATTTTGCTTCTGGACCAGATAAGACCCATGCATTGTGGCTGCCTTCAGACAGGATGTGTCCCTCGGAAACATGACAATGGTTACATGGGCATTTACTGCATTGATTTTGCTAGTCCGGGGACATAGGCAGAGGCACCCAAACAGGGACAAAAAGTCAGTTCATTTTCTGAACGGGGGCATAAGGCTGACATAATGAGAGTTAACCACTAAAAAATAAAAACAAAACAAAACAAAAAAACCCAAAAAGCAAAATAGCTGTACAACAATTTAAGATTGGGATTACACATCCAGGGGACAAATGGCCCCTCCAAACTTCACAGTTGTCTCTAAGGGCCAAAACCATTTCTGTTTCTGTGAGCACAAACTACTTAGTCTCTGAGCATGCTCCAGCCTGCCAACTCACTCCCAGGATGGTACCCCAAAATTACCATTATTCCTTTAATTCCAGCATCCATCTCATAGAAAAATGACCCGGGTGGCAAATTCCAGCCAAACCTTGCTGTCCATGGCTGACCCAGAGCTGGGGAAGAATTTCTGGACTTGTCTGAGAGCCAGCCAAATGGCGCATACTGGGCAGTCATACCCCACTGAATGCAAACCAACCTGCCAATAGATGACTCCTGCTTAGCTTGTATCAGTTAGGTGGTATACAACCAGAAACAAATCATACCCTATTGGCTCCCATGGCAAGGGCATCAAATAGGACTTGCCTTGTGTGTCAGAGTGGCACGTAACAGTTGCCACCCTGAAGAGCAAGGTGCCACACAGTCTTCCCAAGCTAGGCTTGGATGTTCTCCCAGGATATAACATTTATCAATATCTTGTCTATAAGAGCAGGAGAAAGACAAGCCTCAGGCCATTCCCGTACACCTAGCGGGGCATCCATGATAGAGCTCCAACGGCACAACAAGGCCAACCCTATCAGATGAAGGAAGACCCGGCCCTGATGCAACCCAGCACCATCAGCCTACGAAATCAAATCGATTCCCTGGCTCAGCGGTCCTCCCAAACCACAGAGGACTGCACTTAAGGTCTGCCAACAGGGAGGCATAGTGTGTGCCTTCCTAGTGGAAGGATGCTGCTTTCGTGTGAACCAATCTGGCCCGACAGAGGACACACTCAGCAGCCATTAGAAAGAATCAAACCCAGAGAAAGGGTAGACGACGCTCTCTGGAAGGACACCCGACTGCTTGGGGACCGTGGGTTACCCGCCTTGGCACCACTGTGACTGTGCAGCTGTCCCACCAAGCGCCTCCCACAAACACTACAAGCTTTCGCCACCCAGAGAGTTCCAGGAATTCTTCATGAGGGAAAATACCAGCCCCTCTCCCACCTGGTAGGGACTTTTTAACATTTAAGAAAACGCAAACCAAACACACAGATGGCACTTAATAGGATGGCTGTGGTGGTTTGAATATGCTTGGCCCATGGGAGGTGTGGCCTTGTTGGAGCAAGTGTATCACTGTACAGGCGGGCTTTGAGGGCTCTTAGTGCTCAAGCTCCACCCAGGGCAGAAGAGGCCCTCCTCCTGGCTGGCTGCCTTTGGATCAAGATGTAGAACTCTAGGCTCCTCCAGCACCATGTCTGCCTGCATGATGCCATGCTTCCTGCCATGAGGATAAGGGTCTGAATCTCTTAAAGTGAAAGCCAGCCCTATTTAAATGTTGATCTTTATGAGTTGTCTTGGTCATGGTGTCTATTGCCAGCAATAAAACCCTAACTAAGAAAATGGCTAAAAGCAAAATGGTTGTAGTAAGGGGCAGGTGAGGGTGTGGAGAGATCACAAACTGACAAGTGAATCAGTGTAGCACTTAGGACAAGTATCAGGAAGTTTCTCAAATGGTTGAATGTGACATTATCACAGGGCCAAGCACTCCCATAGCTGAATACCCAAGGGAAATGAAAACCTGCCACACATTGGCTCTATTAAGGATGTTTCAAACAGCCTTCTCCCTACAGCAACCAGAGGGGATTGGACACCCAGACAATGGAACTCAAGTCTGCAGGGAAAGGAAAGCCAGTAACAAAGGCCCCATATCCAATGACTCCTTTGATATGAATGTCCACAATAGGCCACTCTCCTGAGACAGGAAGTGATCAGGGTCATGCAGAGCAGAGGACCTGGTGGGGAGTGGCAGCTGGGGACTGGGCTGGGTTCTACAATTGATTGTGGTGATGGTTGTGTACTGTACATCTAACGGGAAACTGCTAGTCATCTATGGTGAGTGGGGGGACAGCCATAGCATCCCTTGAGAGAACATAAGAAATGAAGTATTGGGCTGGCAAGATGGCTCAGTGGGTAAGAGCACTGACTGCTCTTCCGAAGGTCCTGAGTTTGGATCCCAACAACCACATGGTGGCTCACAACCACCCGTAATGAGATCTGACGCCCTCTTCTGGTGCTGTGCATCTGAAGACAGCTACAGTGTATTACACTGGAGTGAGCGGGCAGTCCTGAGTTCAATTCCCAGCAGCCACATGATGGCTCACGGCCATCTGTACAGCTACAGTGTACTCATACACGTAAAAATAAATAAATAAATCTTTTAAAAAAATGAAGTATCAGTGACTGTGGGAATGACAGAGATGGCAGCACAAGGACCACACAGTGACTCAACCAGGCTGACAAGAATGAGGGGTGAGGGAGGGAAGGACAAGTAGGGTGCACAGTTAGCTCAGGCCAGCTAGGAAGATACACCCTAGAGCACGGTTCTTAACTTTTCTAATGCTGCAACCCTTTAATACAGTTCCTCATGTTGTGGTGACAGCAATCATAAAGTTATTTTTGTTGCTACTTTCTAACTGTAATTTTGCTACAATGTTAAATTTTGAGCAATGTTAAAAATTAGAGTACTATGAAAAGCGTAAAGCCAGACTAAGAGAACTACCAAGCACACAAAAAAAGAGGATATTTATGGGAAAGGTCTAGTAGTCTTAAGCCTCAAAGCACAAAACAACAGGATAACTAAATACAGGAGTCAAACGTGTTAGCAATCCAACAGAACTGAGAAAATGGAACGGTTCTGCAGACAGCTCAAGCCTCAAAGCTTCAAGGACTTCACATAGACAACACAATTAATGTCTAATTGTTGAACAAGCAATCACTGAATGTGAGGAGGGCGGGCATATACAGTCAGGGTTTGTTTTTAAATGGGGGACAGCAAAATGACCCTTTGTAAAGGAGATTTCGGCAAAAGTGTAAGGATCCAGGTTTGATTCCTGGAAGTCAATAAAAGTTGAAAGACAACCAACTTCACAGAGCTATTCTCTGACCTAATTAAATAAATGACTTGTATTTGAATGTATAAATATGTGCATGGAAAACAAATCATGAACTAACAATACATGCAAATGAACACAGAAATAGGGCGGCGAGATTAACTTCCACTCAGATGAAGAAAGCAAAGGGGAAAGGAAGGCGCGGTCCTGCTTCCCTAGCGCAGCCGACTGGGGAGGGCGTGGCTTGCTCTCCCCAGCCCCACTCACCCGGCCCAAGAACTGCAGGAAAGTGTTGGAGAGAAGCAGGTGCTTCTCTGCCAGGAAGCGGTAGCGCCGCTTCTCTTCCAGCTCAGCTGCGCGCTTGCTCTCGGACACGAAGGCCTGCATCTGTGCGTGCAGCCGGTTCACACTCTCCTGGGGGCAGGAGAAGATGATTCTGGCTGGGGGCCTGAGTCCTTCTGACTTAGATGTCCCTTCTCCAGTCCTCCCCTGAACGCGCAGTTTGCATCTTCACCCTGTGACCCACTGGCCTGGGAACCATGGCTCTGTCTCTGGTACCCTGCCTGCACAGGGGCGTGCAGAGGTTGCCATAGAGAGGGCAGTTTATGGAAACAGGAATGGGAGGATGAGTGATGCTCTCCTTGGAAGGGGGATTTGGAGAAGGAGACTGGAGTTCATTAAAGGGCTCTAAAGGAAGCAGAGGTTGAATCTTGGGTTTGGATCCCAGAGACAGAGGCAGGGCTGGAAGCTGGGAGTGAACTTGGTAGGGACTGGATGCTTCTTTCCAGGCACGCTGTGGGTGGAGCATTTTGTTCAGCGGAGCCCATGGTCCCATTTTCTCAGTGAGGCTGAGGGAGGGAGGGGTGCTGAGGGTGGCCGTTGGTGACTATTCAGCTGTGCTTCCCACAGCTGTGCTCTTTTTGGGTGGAACAGCTCACAAGGGTACTAGATTTCCCCAGAGATAGGTCCTCAGCCCCTCAGACCTTCATACCTTCATCTCCCGTGCATTCTTGTCTCTCTTGCGTTCCATGCGCCATAGCTCAGACATGCACTTCTCCAGGTTGGCCGCTCGGTGGCGATATTCAATCTCGTAGTGCTGGCAGCTATCCTGGCATAGGGCAGAGACACACAGGGAATTCTCACATTAAAGAGGTCGGGGCTCAAAGTAATGGACAGAGAACCAAGGGGCCCAGATGGGACTATGTATAATCCGGAGCAGGTGGATGCTTGGCGCTGGCCTGTGTGGCCTTCTGTTGCAAGGTGTGTGTGTGTGTCCTGCCTGGGAAGGAATGGGGTAGAGGGACAGACTTACTTTGATGAACTGCATGTCCAGCTTGGTGTTCTTCTCCATGTGCTGAAGCAGGTCTCCGTGGAACGTCTGCACCTGAGTGAAGCACAGGATGGGTGTGACCAGAGTGCCCTTTGACCCAGACCACAACAGATTTACTTGTTATCGCAATGCTGCCCACCTCAAAAAAAAAAAAATCCAAATTTCATATATACATATACACATACACATACACATACACATACACATACACATACATATATATATACATATACATATACATATACATATACATATATATACATATACATATATGAGCCACTCTCCCTCTGCTTCCAATCTGCTTTGTGACTTTGATCTAGTTGCTATGCTCCTCTGGGCCTCCATTTCCCCAGGGCTTGATCTGATGAGTTCTGATGCTGTGGGCTGGGTAGGGTCTTGCATGTCTCTATACCCTCTATCAGCTTCCTTGAGGCCTCCTGGTGCTGGGGAGGAGTCAAGCCTGAGCCATTGGGGTTACCCCCATCCCTCTGCCAGGTTCACTTCTGACAGCTCTGCATGCATTTTTGTTTTGTTTTGTTTTGTTTAGTTCTGGTTTGGTTTGGGTTTGTTTTGTTTTTTTGAGACAGGGTTTCTCTGTATAGCCCTGGCTGTCCTGGAACTCACTCTGTAGACCAGGCTGGCCTTGAACTCAGAAATCCGCCTGCCTCTGGGATTAAAGTGCTGTGCCACCATTGCCCGGCTTTTGCATGTTTTTCCTGTAGCCTCTTTCCCTGTGTAAGGCTTCCTGCTGCCCTGGGCCCTTCCCCTGGGGCTAAGATACCACACAAAAGGAATGCTGGGAACTTCCCCAGGTGCAGAGGCTAAGATACCACACAAAAGGAATGCTGGGAACTTCCCCAGGTGCAGAGAGTTAGTAATACTAGAACACTCGGAAGGTTCCCGTGGTTACTTCTGAGAACTTGTTGTGGCTGGTCTGCCAGGAGCCTTGAGGTTCCCTTTTGTATCAGTCTAGCCCTTGAACCACACCTGCCGCTGCCAGCCTGTGCCTGGGGTGTACTTACAAAAACAAGAAATAGAAATGTGGATCATTCTAGAACATCACCCGAGTGTTCCTGCTGGGCAGGGCTACTGGTCAGGGCAGACCTCCTTACACCTAACATCCTTGTCCTCCCTGCCCTCCTCCTGACCCCTACTCACACCAAAGAGACAGTCTGGGATTTCCAGGCAGATGCATCTGTGTGTTCCTGCACACCCCTATCTTCAGCACAACCAGCCAATCTAAACCATGGGAGCTTAGGGAAGGTGTGGGGGTGGGCAGACCCTGAAACCAAAGCCATTCTGTGACCAGAGCATTAGCAAAGACAGTGAATGGGGGCTGGTGAGATGGCTCAGCAGGTAAAAGCACTGACTGCTCTTCTGAAGGTCCTGAATTCAAATCCCAGCAACCACAAGGTGGCTCCCAAGCACCCGTAATGAGATCTGACGCCCCCTTCTGGTGTGTCTGAAGAGAGCTTCAGTGTACTTATCTATAACAATAAATAAATCTTTGGGCCTGATCGAACTGGGCCGACCGGAGCGAGTGGGGTTGACTGGAGCGAGCAGAGGTCGGAAATTCAATTCCCAGAACCACATGAAGGCTCACAACCACCTGTACAGCTACAGTGTACTCATATACATAAAATAAATAAATAAAATCTTAAAAAAAAAAAAGAGAGACAGTGAAGGGTAGAAATGTAGAAATAGCCTTGAACCCCTTGGAAAGCCATAAATATACCAAACTAACACCCTGGACATGCTCAGAACACTTTAACTGGGAGAACCTGCCTGTGGAGCCCGTGACACAGGAAGCCACAGAACTTCACGAGTACTTATGGGAAGCAGAGCAGCTTGCCCTGACACTCTGGCCGCAGAAGTCCCTTAACATGTCCCTCCAGAGCCTGTGGGGCCAATCAGTGAAGTGGCAAAGCCAAGTCTCTTTTCTTCACTGCTCATGTGGGCTTTGCCTGTGTTCTCATGTCTTGGATTCTGTAGAAGGCAACATGGCTCCCTCTGTTTTCTGTCCTATGTGAACCGAGGCACAAATGTCATGGACAAGGACAATAGATCCGGACAGCCATATCTCAACTCCTCCCACTGTGGTAGCCAAAGGCATAGAAGACGCAGGCTAACTCATCAGATGGGGGCCGAGTGCCACCGGGTGCGTGAAACCTCAGGCTGAGGTGGTCCTTCAGAGAGACTGAGCTGAAGCAGAGGTGCTTGCTGCAGGACTGCCTGTCATCATCAGGTGGACGACACACACACACACATACACACACACACAAACACACACACACCACACCACACCACACAGAGTCACCAATTTTAGGGAAGACTGAGGGATTCTGGGATTCCTTCTCAGAGCACACTCATGGCATAATAGGATCCTGTGAGGTCCTCACAGAAAGGCACAGGAAACTGAGGCCAGCTGCACAGCATAAAGCAGGCCACAAAGCCCTGTGAGGGCCAGTGGCTCATTGAGAACTCTTGCCATTGAGGCCAGGAGCTGCCCCGCCTTTCTTCACAGTGTTGGATGTCAAACCCAGAGCCTGGCACGTGCTAAGCTAGCGCTACCTTTGAAGCACATCCTCGGCTGGATAAGGAGACTTTCGAAAGCTGTCTTGATGGAACAAGCCTGGCTCTTCTCCTTCTGTGTCCTGGCTCAGCCATTGAACCATTAGCAATGCTTTCCCAACGACACTGACCCCGCAATACTACATTCCTTGTCAGTCTGGGGACTCATCAGTCCACACAGCAGATACTCGCTCTCCCTCAGATGCCTTCCCTCAGCTCTGCTTAGTCTAGCTTTTCTTCCTCTCCCTGGTAAGGTGGCCTCCTGAGCCCAGAAGTGCAGGCTGTGGGGCTCTGCTTCTGTTGAACCTTGGGAAGTCATTTTTGATAATTCCCAGACACACAGCTCAGACCCCATCCCAACACGACTGACCTTCCAGACCTCGTATTCCATGCTACGAAGCACTTCCACTGCCAGCAAGAGCCCAGACATGGCTCCTGTGAGCCACAAGTCAGTTTCCAGCCAAGATAGCTGAAGGAAACTTTTCCAGTGGTGTTGAGATATCTGATTATCTGTGGTATGTGCATGTGTACGATGACTCTGCATACAAGGATGAATTTGAGAAGAATCAGTGATGGATGTAAAGCCATCCAGCTTCCAGAAGAAAACAGGGGAACACCTTCTCCATGGGACAGCAGATGTTTCTCAGCTAAGATATAAGCACAAGCCACTTACAAAAATTGATAATTCTTGGCCACCAAAGACTGGTTACGCTGGAAAGATGGCAGGATGGTGTGAGGGTGTTAAGAGCATGCACTGATGTTGCTGAAGACCTGGGTTTGGTTCCTAGCACATACACAGTAGTTCACAGTCATCTGGAACTCTAGTTCTAGGATTGAGGGGCCGGAGGGATGGCTCACAGTGGTTAAGAGTACTGGTTGCTCTCCCATAGTACTTGGGTTCGTTTCCAAGTACCCGCATAGTGGTTCACAGCCATCTCTAACTCTAGTGCCAGGATATCTGACACTTTACTTTCCTCTGGCCTCCATGAAGACAAAACACCCATACACATTAAATAAAAAGAAAAGAAAATGAATAGATAGTCATCTATAGTACCAATAAAGCACAATATTGCCCAGCATGGCAGGTAGATGATAATCCTAGGGGCTCCTAAGGTACAGCAGTGGCATGCGTACATTGGTGGTGACCAGCAGCTAAAATTGGACTTAAGACCTCTCAACAAAAGGAAAATCATGCCTGGTACTGAAATCTAGCCAACTACTCAGAGCCAGTGAAGTAATGTATCTTGGAAGAGAATCTACAGTCACCACTTTACTTAACCAGAATAACCTCTAACTACACTCTAAACATTTGTCCTAACACCCACATGTAAGTGTGGTCCTCAACCCTCATCAAGGACACCATCACAGAAAACCACAATAGATGCAGAGCCGTGCAGCCCAGTCCCAGTGGCTACATCTACAAAAAACTCCTGCATCTAAGGCTCAGGATGTACTGTGGAAGAGGGGACAGAAAGAGTGTAAGACCAGAGGATCAGGGGGCTTGCTGTGAGACTGTATGTCTTAGCTATGGTTTTACTGCTATGAACAGACACCATGACCAAAGCAACTCTCTTAGCTATGGTTTTACTGCTGTGAACAGACACCATGACCAAAGCAACTCTCATAAGGACAACTTTCATTGGAGCTGGCTTACAGGTTCAGAAGTTCAGTCCATTATTATCAAGGTGGGAGTATGGCAGTGTCCAGACAGGCATGGCACAGGGGGAGCTGAGAGTTCTATATCTTCATCTGAAGGCTGCTAGGAGAAGACTGGCTTCCAGACAGCTAGGAGTAGTGTTTTAAAGCCCATACCCACAGTGACACACCTACTCCAACAGGGCCACATCTTCTAATAGTGCCACTCCCTGAGCCAAGCATATACACACCAACACACTGTGTCTCCCAGGAACATCAGAAGCGACACCCATAAAGTCTCACCAACAGAACAGCCTAAACTTGAGCTGAACAAGGAGGATAGCAATGGACTTATCAATGTAGACTGGGGAAACCCAAGAACCACAGGCCACCAAAGAAGGCTGAGAGTGGGAGAAATAGTTTTTTCAGGAAAGAGCACCAATCAGTTATCCAGTACGAAATGGTCAGCCCTGAAAACATACATATATATGAATAATGTTATACAGATGGAGTAGAGTATTATTGGGAATATATATGGACAGACATATACATACACGCATGTAACAGCAAATAATGAAGATTAATTCTGAAAACAGTTAATGAGGCTGTGAAGTTGAAAGAGAGCAAGGAGGGGTATCTGGAAGGGTCCGAGAGTGGGAAGGGAGGGAGGAGAGAGATGATGGAATCTCAGAAAATAAAAGAAAATAACTAAAAAAGAAAGAAGTAGATGGCTAGGAGTGCATGCCAAGAATCCTTGCATACACAAGGCTGGGATGGTCAGCACGTGCTACACAGCAAGACGCAGTCTAAAAGGTTTATGAAAAGAAAAAGAGGGGGCTGGAGAGATGGCTTAGTGGTTAAGAGCACTGATTGCTCTTCCAGAGGACCTGGGTTCAATTCCCAGCAACCACATGGTGGCTCACAACCATCTGTAATGGGATCTGATGCCCAATTCTGGTGTGTCTGAAGTCAGCTATAGTGTGTTCATATTCATAAGATAGATAATTTAAAAAAAAAAAGGAAAAGGACAAGCTAAGACTGGGGAACAGTACTCACCAGATATATACATCTGACAAAGGACTCATATTTCGATTATACAAAGAACTTCTATAAGCTGGGCATGTTGGTATTTTCCTGCGGTCAGCACAGGAGAAACAGGCAGGCAGAGATCTGTGAGTTCGAGTCCAGCCAGGGCTACATAGTGAAACCCCTCTGTCTTAAAAAACAAACAAACAAAAAGCCCAGCAGTAATCCTAAGAAGACGCTCACAGAAGAGGTCACAGACCAGCAAGCCCATCCCAGTCACAGCCATCTGGGCAAAAACAAAGCCACAGTGAGGAACGTTTTCATAACTACGGGGACAAAACAAAATACAACTGACTGCCCTGAGATTCGCCAGGCGGCACTGGTGCTTGCTCATCACGATGAGAGATCATAGCTCAAAAGCTCCAGACACTCATTTAGAGTTCCCACGAAACTGAGCGTATGTCAGAACCCAACCCGAAGAGTGCAGGCCCACGAAGGACGTCAGCAAGCTCTCAGTGGTTTCCTTCCCCACAGCCCAGAACTAACAGCTGTCAGCTGGAGAGAACCTGCCCGGCGTCTCGGGACTAGACAGACAGACAGACTGTGGGTGCTTGCACAAAACGGCCTATTCTCAAAGCACTGCGACAGAATAAGGCATCCATACACGTGACACATAGAATTATAAGGTACATATAAAGTAGCAAATGATATGACACTAGTGACATGGAACTAGGTGGCCTAGGGCTTTGTTGGTAACCCTGGTCTAGCTTTGGTTATTAAACAATGTTTTTGTTTTTGGTTTTTGGTTGTTGTTTTTCGAGATAGGGTTTCTCTGTATAGCCCTGGCTGTCCTGAAACTTACTCTGTAGACCAGGCTGGCCTCAAACTCAGAAATCCGCCTGTCTCTGCCTCCCAAGTGCTGGGACTAAAGGCGTGCGCCACCACTGCCCAGCCTAAACAAACAATGTTTAAAACAAAACAAAATGAAAGCCCAGAAAATATCAAATACCCCAGAGGAAGAAGCTAAATTAAAGACAGGCTTTGAAGGTCTAACATACAGATAATAGAAGCCTCTGAAGAAACAATGCAAAAAACCAGCAAAATAATTCCAAAAACGCAACTCAAGGCAACGACTTGAAATTAAAAAAAATAAACTCGAAGGGCTAGAGAGGTGGCTTGGTGGTTAAAGAACACTGGCTGCTCTTCCAAAGGACCCTGGTTCAATTCTCAGCAACCCCATGGCAGCTCACAGCTGTCTGTAACCCCAGTTCCATGTGATCTGATGCCCTCATACAGACATCCATGCAGGCAAGACACCAATGCACATAAAAAATAAAAATAAATAAATCATTTAAAAAATAAACTTGAAATTATATGAGGCTGGAGAGATGACTCAACACTTGCTCTCTAAAAGCTGGGACTTGAGTTCAAATTCCTGTGTCTGCAACCCAGTGTGGGGGGAGAGGAGGGGAGGGTGCAAGAGTGGGGCTGGAGAGAGGCGGGTTTCATGAGCAGGCTGTCCAGCCAGCCTGGCCAAAACCGTAAGCTTTTGGCTCAGTGAGAGACCTGGTCTCAAGATGATAAGACAGCAATAGGTGGAGACACATGCTCTGGCCTTAGTGCCCATGGGCACATATCATACAAACCATCAGAGACGATAAGGAGGGAGAGAAAGAAGAAAGGGGAGGGAGAGATGGCCCAGCAGATAGGAGTACCTACCACTTCCACAGAGGAACTGAGTTCGGTTCCTAAACTGTCTAAAATTCCAGGTCCAGAGGACAACCTCTTCATGCCTCCATGAGCACTGTATACACATGGTATACAATAATACATGCAGGCAAAAGGCTCTTATGCATAAAATAAAAATAAGTTAAAAAAAAGTCAAAGTATACATGGGGCTGGAGGGATGGCTCAGCAGTTGGGAGCACTGATTGCTCTTCCAGAGGACCCAGGTTCAGTTCCCAGCAACCACAAGGCAGCTCACTCAGACAAACATACAGGCAAAACACCAATGCATATAAAATAAAATTAAATAAAGTTATTTTTAAAAAAGAAAGGAAGAGTACATCTCAGGTTGGTTGATGGCTCAAGAGTAACATGCCTGTCTCAACTATGACGGCCTGATCTTGGATTCCCTCACATAAAACATTGGGCATCGCCGAGCAGTGGTGGTGCAAGCCTTTCATCCCAGCACTTGGGAGGCAGAGGCAGGCGAATTTCTGAGTTCAAGGCCAGCCTGGTCTACAGAGTAAGTTCCAGGACAGCCAGGGCTATACAGAGAAACCCTGTCTCGAAAAGTACAGCAACTCTCACTAAGCATGCTAGCCCTGAATGTCTCATGATGGGGGTGGCAGGTCAGCATTACCTCCCAGGTCTCGAACTCAGCCTTCCCTGCCCCAACCCCGAGCATCAGGAAGCTCCTCCTCCACTGTCGCCCATGGAGGCCAGAAGAGGGCATCCTTGATGTTGGAGTTACAGGTGCTTGAGAATGGTCTGATGTGGATACTGGCGACACAACTCAGGTCCTCTGCAAGAGCAGTGTGTGCTCATAAAGACGGAACCACCTCTCCAGCCCTAATTTGATTGTTAGAAAATATTTATCTTTATTTTTATATATGTCTGTCTGCCACCTGTATGCAGATGCCTGTGGAGGTCAGAAAACAATGTCAGATCCCGCGGAGTTGGAGTGAGACGTGCTTGTGAGCCACCCCAGGTGGATGCTAGGAAGCAAACTCTTGCCAAAGAGCACCAAGCAGCCAGCATTAACCACCCCAACTCTAATTTGATGTTTTCACCCAGAACCATTATTGCTACTGTCAGTGTCCGCGGTTCCTGTGTGTATTTCAGTTCTGAGCTATGGTTATCTTTGTGGAAGATCTTTCGCCAGGGAAGGCTGGGTCTCCTGCTTCTGCAGCCTTTAGAGGGGATCCTGGGAGGTGGTCGGCTCCTGTGCTGTGCAGTGGGTCCCGGCACTCTGGCCTCACCCCTTCCTTTTATAGAGATGGTGGTAGTTCTTTCTCCCTGCAGCCCCATGCTGGTTTTGGCTCTGATGTTGTTTTTAGGTGTCAGGGCATACATGTGTATACACAAATGCCTATGTCCAGTGGAGCAAAGTTCAACGGCAGTGTCTTCTATCTCTCTTCATCGTAATTTTTGAAACACAGTTTCTTACTGAACCTGGAACTCACCAATTCAGCTAGACTGGGTGGCTAGTGAGCACCGAGCATCCACCTGTCTCTGTCTCCTCCATCCCTCAGCCCTAAGGTTACAGGGACATGCCACCATGCCCAACTTTTTTTTTCCCCCCGAGACGGGGTTTCTCTGTGTAGCCCTAGCTGTCCTGGAACTCACTCTGTAGACCAGGCTGGCCTCGAACTCAGAAATCTGCCTGTCTCTGCCTCCCAAGTGCTGGGATTAAAGGCGTGTGCCACCACTGCCTGGCTTTGCTGTACTTATTTTTAATTCTACTTGGAAAAGGTTTCTTTCTTTTCCTTTAATTTAAGTGAGAGTCTGTTTTCTTCACTCAAAAAGGCTACTGATAGTGCCACTTTCAGAAATCAATGACCACTCATGGCCCTGTTACTAGGTTGTCTTCTGCTGGTTCTTGCTGCCTGCTGCAATTGGCGTCCCTACTTCTGGGGGATGTCCCCAGCTCCTCCAGGCCTGCCTCAACATCCCTTTCCTGGGCATGGCTTCCTTTTGCAATCCCCCAACATCCCCATCCTGCCCTCTTTTGCTCCATGGCAAAGTCTGAATTTACTGTGGGACATATGGCCACTGGCCATTTGTTTGGTCTGGCCCCTCTATGGGAGTGAGGTTTCTGTCTATATCCCAGACATTTCCGACGGTGCCCAGCAAGAGTCTGTATGGAATGGAGAACCAAAGGGAGAGGCCCTGGTGCTCTTCTACTTGGTGTGGCTCTGGCTAGGGGCCCTGTCTAGTTGTCACAGCCAAGATGTTGGTGCCTGGAGACGCAGCTCTCCTTACAGAGTGGGCCTGGGTGACATTTGTTCCTGCTCAGCCCAGGTGAACACAGGAGCACAGAGAGCCAAGTTCCATAACCAACAACCAAGTCCAAGCAGGTGCTGGGGGCTTGGTACTGTGCCATCAAGTGTCTGTGAAGTCCCGGTGCCAGTAGTGCTAGTATGTCTGTAGTGTATAGTACCATATATATTTCTATCGGAAAAATCAGTCTCTGTGACAAAGAGAGCACCCTAACTTCCAGCCCCCTTTAAATTGGACAGCAGGAACTGTCAGTCAAAATTTCCTTCTGAGACTTCTGAGGTCCCTTCACCATCAGGCCACATCCATATCTTCACCCTGCCTGGCCTCCAGGCTCATGTCTGCTTCTTCCTGCTGCTATGCACTCTGGGAAGCTCTTCATCCATTTAGCAAGCCCCATTCCCCTCCACACCCGGGGAAGCCCAGCCTAGAGCCCCTACAGGACCCGGAGCTCCAGAGCAAAGAGGACTTTGCTGGTCCTGGATCAGAGAGGAGCAGGTACAGGCAGGTTAAGATTTCATTAGCCCAGTTCAAGAACCCAGAGCTCAACCTGCCAGAAAATGGTTCCTAAAGATAGAGTCTCATGTAGACCAGGGTAGCCCCAAACTTGCCATGCAGCTGAGGTTGAGCTCAAATTTCTGGTCCTTCTGCCTCTGCTTCCTCAGTGCTGGGATTCCAGTCTATGCCACCATGCCTATCTTATGCAGCCCTGGGATCGAACCCAGGGTCTTCCAAGGCCTTTCTACCAATGGAGCTGCATCTGCAGCCCTGGTAAACAGCTTCCACTTTGCTCCATCCCCCTAGAGAGCTCTACCAGGGAATGTAGTTATCTTCATTTTTCTTTTAGGTAGGTAAACTGAGGTCCAGAGTCTAAGGGTTACAAAGCCAGTGAGTAGTGAAGCCAGGCTCTGAACCTGAATAACTTCCTGTCTTCAATCTTATGTGCTAGGAGCAATCAGAAGCATCTGCTGGTGTCCACGAGGAGGGAATGCTGGGAGAAGGGACACCTGTGCCAGACTGCGGGAGGAAGGGCTGGAGAGTCCTGGGCCGTGAGAACAGCAGGATAGCAGCCCATGACCACACCTGCAAAGGGCCAGATGTTCAGGGTACCAGGGCTGGGTCTTGGGGTATGATCCCAAGGACAGGACTGCTGGGCGTGCCAGCCAACGCCTTTGCTGAGACACCTGTATTTGCTCCTAATGGCAGTGAAGGTGTGGTCACTCTTAGAGTAGCATTGGATTGGCCAACTTGTCTCCAGGTTACCAAGGGCCAGGGGAGCCCAAGAGATTCCTCATAAATGTGGGTCTGAGAGAGTGAGCTGGTGTCCTGCCCCCCCGACCCCCAATGCATGATGCATGTGCAGGTTTGTATGTGTGTCTACATGGTGTGCACACATGTGAAAACTACAGGGTAACAGGTGGTCTTTTTTCAAGACAGGGTCTTTCACTGACTCGCAAGAGTATCCGGACAGCAACCCTAGGATCCTCCTGTCTCTGTCTCCCCAGAGCTGAGGTTATAGGCATGTGCCACCATGCTGGGACTTGTACATCAGTGCTGGGGATCTGACCTCAGGCCCTGGTGCTTGCAGGGCAAGCGCTTCACCACCTGATCTGATCTCCTAGCCTCTGGGCCTCCTTTCTTGAACTGCAGCCCATCTGCTTGAGTGATTCTGGGCCTGGGGCCCGATACTCACCACCACCTCCAGGTCTGAGTTCAAGTGCCGCTGGGTGTCTGACATCTGAACCAATATCTCTCCTGGAGGCAAGAGAGGTCATCGCTTTAGTGTGGGGAGCCAGCTCCACCTGCCTTCCTGGCAGGAGCCAGCCAAGCCTAGGATATTCCTGGCCAGATTGGGGACCAAAGTCCAAGGATTTCCCATATGGCTCTCTGAGTCAGGACTTGGCAACTCCGGTCTACAGGGAAGGGTAGGGAAAAGCTGGGGTACAAGCATGAGAGATGGGGCTCCCAACACTAGGCCTATGTTGAGGTGGAGGTTTTAGGAAAGTACATATAAGTAGCAAGTCCTAGTAAACCCTAGAGAGTGGGCCACACAGGCCTGAGGCCTGAGACAATAAGAACCCAGGGAAGCTGGGTAGGGGTGGCCCATGCTTTTAATACCAGCACTTGGGAGGCATAGGCTGGCAGATCTCAGAGCGAGTGTGAGGCCAGCCTGGTGTACATAGAGAGTTCCAGGACAGCCAGGGCTACACTGAGAAACCTTGTCTGGAAAACCAGAATAACACACCCCGAGAGAAGGGCCCAGAGCTGGGACAGTAGGCAGAGGCTTGGGGCCGGGGGGACGACAGAGTCAGCTCACCCAGAATCTGTGAGGTGGAGCTCTGCAGGGCCTGCTCCCCGATCTTCTGGATAGCGCTGAAATACACCTCAGCTGCCTCAGACAGCGCTGCAGCAGAAGTCAAAGGTTAGGCCCAGTGCTCAATCTGCGCTACCTTGATTGTGTGGAGGGGAATACTGAAATGTGACGGAGTGGGCACAGATGTCCCTGGGTAATGTCCAACAGTGCCAGAGAACAAAGAGGCACCTGCCCTGGCTGCTGAGGAAGACCTTCCTTGTGTCTCCTGTGGGAGGGCTGTAAGACTGTGTGCCCATGAAGGAATGTGCAAACGTACTGCTGTAAAGCTAAGGGCAGGATACATAGGGAGAGCAGGCTGTGTGGAAAGGCATCTCCAGCTCTAGGCGTGTGTGGGGCATGGGTGGATTGTGGGACCCGGGGCTGAGGGTGAGCCCAGCCCCTAGTAAGGAATGCTGAGCTATGGCTGCAGCCCCAGTGAGGGCAGGGGCCGAGTGAGCACAAGGGTAGACTCACCGTGGAAGGCCCGGAGGTAGTTGTTGCCCAGGTACACCAGATTCTCCAGGGCGGGATTAAACTTCTCCATGATGCTCTGAACCCGAGGGCGAGGGATGCCAGCCGTGGTGGTGGAGAGAAGGACAGATGGGCAGAAGCACCTAGCCCTGTGAGGCCACCTGACCCTTGGGGTTACCAGACTCCTGGCTACTTCCTACAGAGCCCTGAGAGGCATCTTCTGGGAGCCAGTCCCAAGCCAGGTGTCCCCCACAGCCGGCTTATATCACACACCTGCTTCAGAGGGGTTTGGTCCCTCCTGACACGGTGCACCCCAGAGTTCTCTTGGTCTCACTGGTTGAATGATACCCACCTATCTGCTGCCTCCCCACTGGGCACAGTTCAGCTGTCCTGTGCCCAGGCCTCACCTGTTGACATTACCTCACATATCAAAAAGACCCCTGAGGATCCACCATGTGGCTGGGTTACCACCCTGGGCTGGGGTTCACTGGAGGGACGCTCTAGGTAGTGGAAGTAACCCCCACACTTTGAACTCGGTCTTGACTTCAATCCCGGCTGCACCTCTTCTTCCCTTGGTGACCTTGAACAAGCTGTGCAACCCCTGTAGGCTCAGTTTCTCATCTATGCGACAGGCTGTCTACTTTCTACATCGCGGGGCTGAGGGTGTGTGAAGCGTGCCTGGGGAAGGGTCTTCTACATAATTCTCAAGGATCCCTAAACCCACACCTACACTTTAGCCCAGCCTGGGCTCTCCCTCTGTCCTGAAGCCCGCCTAGCTTCTCTACGCTGGCCATGGCCCATGAGCTCACCTTGTAGATGGCTATGGTGGACCTGTAGAACTGATCCATTTCGGGGGCCATGGAAGGTGGTGCTGGCACCGAGGAGGCAGGTGGGATAGCCTGGCTGGGAGTGCTCGGTGCCCAGTGCTCTAGGCAGGCAGCAGGCAGAGGAGGCTGTAGAGTAGGCCCTGCAGATGGAGTGCAGGCTGCTTAATTATTCACCAGCCAGGGGGAGGGGGATGTCAATGTGATCTGGGGCGTAACCAGAGCCTGTGGGGAAGGCATCCTGTGACGCAGGCAGGCTCCTGTGACCTGCCCCTCAATTATTTACCCTCTGGGCGTGGACTGGTGGGCAATCGTGGATGAGCCACTTTCCCAGATCGCCTCCAACTCAAGGCCCCATACCTGGGAGTCCCCATCTTGTCATCTGTCTCATATGGCCCTGCCCACTCTACAGGCCTGCACCCTGGAGGCAAACGCACAGGGAGGACTTGTCTACTCTGACAGGCCTCATCTCTGCTCAGGAACTTGTACCTTGAGGGGGACCCTGCCCACCTAGTCCCCTCCCCCCAGTGCTGGGGACAGAACCCAGGACCTCACACATAGCTGGGCAAGTACTTGACCACTGAGTTCTTGCTCCAAATGGCAGAGCGGATGACATGAATGTGAGTCCCACAGACTTGGGGCAGAGTGTGGCCTCTTCTCTCACTGCCCAGCTCCAGGGGCCTCATAGGTCTCCCTGGGCAGATGGGCCTGGCACTAACTCTGCTTCTCAATTGGCCTGTTATATCAGGTCATGTCTGTGGGAGCAGGGTTGGGGACAGAGCACATTCACACAATGGCACACTGCACAGGTGAACTTGAGTGTAAACCCGTTTATTTCACAGTTGAGTTGGCTTTGGGCCCCTCCCCACTCTCCTTCCAGAGAAGAGCATACACACAGGGGTGACCTTTGGGAGCTAGGAGGGCTCCTAGTGGGGTGGCGGCAGGGTGGAGAGGCTGGCAGGTGCGAGGGGCAAAGTCGAATGGTGCTGGATGTCATTAGCCTGGATTTCACCTGAGGATGGGGTGGAACCCCATTTCTCTAGTCCCTGACATCAGGAAGTGGGAAGAATGGGTGGGCAGCAGTGGCCAGGGAGCCCGGAAGGACCCCCTGGGACCACTGGCACCTTAGTGTTGATCTCTGCTATGTGGGGTAGTTGATGGAATCAGTTGTCCTTCATAGTCAGGGAAAGGGGCTGAGGGACTCTGGGCTTTCAGCCTAGAGTAGTAAAGTGCAGATGGACCAGGAGAGGTGCCTTGTAGGGAACCAGTTTGTGCTCCGAGTCCTAGTCTTAGATGGACATGGGGCTGCCAGGCCCAGCTTGGCCCTCTGTGTGCTGGGTGGCCCGGCCCACTCCTGCCAGCAGGACCCGGGAGCTCAGGGAGACAGCAGTAGCTGGACAAGCTTCTGGAACTCCTCCCGGTGCTCGTAGATGTAGACCTCGGTCTCCCAGAGGGCATTGACCAGCACTGCATCACTGACCTCGTCCAGCATGATGTCTGACCCTAGCTGGGGGTTCAGTCTGTGGGGAGAAAGGAGCAGAGGGTCATCCAGAATGAGCCACCCCATCCTGGATGTGGACAGGAGTTTGGGCTAGGGAACAGAAGGCCACATCAATGGCTGGCAGGTGTGTGTCCATGAGTCTCATCAGGTCATGGTAGGGCACGGACCTCTGTCGGTGACATGTGGGTTGGTGGGTCTCACATGGCCTGAACCTTACCTGAAGTACTGGATGCCGACCATCTCGCACCAGGCCCGGGCACGATCCACAGCCCGCCCATCTGGATCTGTGCACTGGCAAGAAGCAGTCTCAGTAAGGCCAGGGCACCACGGCGCCCTGCTACCTACCCTCTGGCTCTGGGTTCTAGTCATTCATTAGCAGAGTGACTCTGTGTAAGTCCCCCTCCCTGGGCCCCAGTGTCTGGCCTTGCTGTGCAGAGTCCATGCAGGATCACTGAGTACCGTTAAGGGCTGTGACTCAGGGCCCCCCCCTTCTTATAGATTCTGTCCATTTGTACCCTGGCCTTCCACATAGCTGCATACCGTAAGGAATCTGCGGTCATTGAACACCTGGAACCCGCAGTGGAACCCCAGTGCCCGTCAGCCCGGAGACCGAGGCTGGACTGTCTCTCGGGGCTGGCTGACAAAGGAGGACATGGAGGTGTGGAGACCTTGGCCAGGAATGGAGACCCCAAGGGAGGAGGCCCCAGGGAAGGATTCCAACTCACACAGTCCACAACCATCTTGCCCAGTTCCTTGGCTCCAAAAACAGTCTTGGCCAGTTCCCAAGGGTTGCTGGGACGAAAGACATCTACACAGGTTACGGGCACTTGAGGGGACTTTCCTGTCCCCAGAGAAACGACTATGGAGAGTTTCTTCACCTTGCCTCCCTGGCCCTGGGATGAGCAGGAAAGGGTGGTAGGGATAGAAGTCAGAATGAGGCTAAGGCTGGGCACAGGGCTGTGAGGGCCCCGGAGCAGAGCACACCCAGATGCCAATCCTGGCCAGGGCCTGCAGCTGCTCCCTGGGAGAACCGGGGTGGGCATCACAACCACTGCCTGGGAGGAAGAGGGCCCGCTGGGCCACATGGCAGGCTAGGTGCTGAGCTGCTGAGCTGGCTAGGGCGGCTTTAGACCAGCTCTCCTACCAGTCTGCTGGATGATCTTGGTGGAATTCCCTCCCACTTGGGAACCCCAGCTCCTCATCCTGAATAGGCTCCAATTTAGACTGGACATGTCTGAGGCTGCTTGAGCTCCTTCAAATGCCCACCCCGCCTGCCGAGGGTGCATCTCAGTTTTCCGTGGCTGTACTGGGACTTCCATGACTGTGGAAGCCAGCAATGCACACCTCGCCAGATGCCTTCCAAGTATGGCACAGGCAACAGCCACACCAAGACAGGCATTGTCACTAGCTGAAGATTAGAAAGCTGAGGCAGGGTCAGATCATCCACTGTACTGCTCCACCTCCCTTGGCACATGGGCCTTGCTACCCTGCTCTGACAACTTGGGTGAGGGCCACTGCCTGTCCTTGGCTTACTGCCTCTGCACTGCCTTGCACCCAGAGGCCTTAGGATAGTTCGAAGCTCAGGGGCCCTACCCCAGTTCTCAACCCTCTTTTCTAGCCCTCCTCTTTGCCTCCGCAGGGTGCTCTCCCAGAACTGACCTGCCTAGGACTGTTCTGTGTATGGAGTCTTCAAGTAGGAATGTAAGCTCTGGAGGGGTAGGGGGGCGAGGGTGTGTCCCGGCTGGGTAGCATTGGGTACTCAGCCTGTACAGTGGCCCCTGAACTAGTAGCCGGAGCTGGCCACTGATCTCAGACCTCTCTGTACTCAGCATGCATGGGGCCTCAAAATTCTCCTAGTACGGACACTGCCCATCAGACAGACCCCTCAGGAGATATGACTCAGGAGATATGAGTGTAGAACAGGTGAGGGCGGGCATCAAAGCTGTTCTCTTCAACAGCGTGTGGTCATGCCCAAACCATGACCCGAGAAGGCTCTCACCTTGCGGATCATGTCCTGATTGTACTCATGGATTTCAGTCATGGCATCCAGTGTGGGGTTGTTGGCCAGCAGCCCACCATCCAGGAAGCGTCCATTGGGCCGGAAATAGGTTGGGGCTGCCCCACTGCTCCGGGCTGCCCTCCACACCAGCTGGTCTAGTGGTGGGGAAGGGGGGTGGCTCAATGACATACGACCTATCCCTTCAGATCTCAGGGTGGGCAGGGGAGCACAGGAAGAAGGGGAACTAGGAAGTCCCTAGAACCAGGACCCACGAGGCCTTGCTGCTGGGCCTTGCTGTCCTGATGAGAGGTTGAGTCACTGTGGACTTCCAGGGAACCCTTGAACTCTCTGAGGCCTGACAGGCTCCATTGATACCTGTCCTTAGCCAACTAAGACCAGGGCAGTGATGTGGGTGCGAAGGGCCCCCAGGGCCTTGTCTGCGACTCTCCATCCCCGACAGCTTCAGCTAGCCCTTCCTGCCCACACAAATGTTCAGCTCTGACCTGCAGGCTGAGTTGGTGGCTTCAGGTTAATGTTTTGGTTGAAGCGGGGTTCCCGAACGGCTTCGGGAGCATCATAATTCCGGAATAGATGGAGCTCTGCTGGCTGCCGGTCAGACAGTGTCCCTGTCAGCATCACCCTGTAGGAGCAAGGGAGAAGAGCTGGGCTAGCCACCCATCATCTCTTCAGCAGGCTCACGCCCTAGGCCCCTGTTCTAAATGGGTTCCTCCTGGCTGACCACACCCAGGCATCTCCAGAGACCTGGGCAGCTTCATGAAGGCCATGAATTTGGCCAACTCTACCCTATCTACTGACAGATATTTTCTTCTATCTTATAATCCCATTCTGGAAATTCACCCTAGGAGGTTACCAGGGCAAGAGCAGGCTGCACAGAGCCACCAACGGCAGCATCCTTTATGAAAATGCATGACCAGGCAAACATCACTGCCCAGCAGCAAGGCAGCTGCTATAAGGCTGTGGCACCCACGCCACCGAAGAAAAACTGAGGTGGCCCTTACTGGGGGGGTAGGGGTGCCAAGAAGCAAGGTTTGTAAGGAAAAGTAAGGTTTGGAGCAGCGCCTTCAGGATACTGAGTTATTTAAATACAAGACAATAAGTGTAACCATTCACCTAAGTGGAGACCAGCCCTGCCCCGGGAGCAGCGGGCAGAACAGCAAGCAGACTGCAGCTCCAGCACACTGGAGCTGGAGAGGGCGTGGGGGGCTGTGCTTCCCACTGTGACCTCTGAACCTTCCTTTTATGTCTTCTTTCTACCCTTTCAAGAGCCCATTAAAAAGCCACACACACACACACACACACACACACACACACACACACACACACACAATACCCCAGAGAAGGCTCAGCAGCCTAGACACTTCCTGCTCTTTCAGAGGACCTGAGTTCAATTTTCAGAACCTATATGATGGCTCACAACCATCTGTAACTGTAGTCCCAGAGAATCTGATAACCTCTTCTGGCCTCTACAGGCACCAGGTATGTGTGTATGTACAGACATACATGCAGAAAACACACACATATAATAACAAAATCTAGAAGGTTCCTCCTAATCCTGTGACACAAAGAGCCTGGGCACAGACCCTTGGGAACTAGTATGTTCAGCTCCTTGCACAACTCTGGTTACTGTGAGCATCAGCTAGCCGCCCTGTGTAGCTAGTTCTAACTGGACCAGCAGCCCAACACAGGTGTCCGTGAATGACGAGAACTGAACCTGGGTCCTCTGGAAGAACTGCTACTGCTCTAACCATTAGGTCATCCCCCAGACCCTGGTTTTAATCTTTTGCTGATGTTGTTTTGTTTTTTTGAGACAGGTTTTCTCTCTGTAGCCCTCCCTGGCTGTCCTGGAACTCACTCTGTAGACCAGGCTGGCCTTGAACTCAGAAATCCGCCTGCCTCTGCCTCCCAAGTGCTGGGATTAAAGGCATGAGCTGATGCTTTTGAGCCATCTCAACAGCCTTCATCATTGACCTTAAGTTTTGAGGATCGTCAAAGTAAAACATGTCATTACTTTAGGCTTAAAATTACATGAAGAACACTACAGCACACTGTATAATCTTAAAAGCTAAAAAGACGGCTCAGTGGTTAAGAGTGCTTCCTGATTTTACAGAGGACCCCATTTGAGGGGACTCATAATTGCCTGTAACTCCAGCATCAGGGAATCCATGACTTCTTCTGGTCTCTGAAAGCACCCACACACATGGGCAGACACCCACATACACAATGAAAAGATAAATATTGTATAAGAACATAGGCCACCTGGTGGGACAGACTATCCACCAAAGATGAGGGTCCAATGGGAGACTCTTCCCATACTGGAGCTCCAAAGGTTTACACTCCCAGGATAAAAACAGGCCAGACACAAACATCCCCCTTGGTTTAAAAACTTGGTAGTGTCTACAGAAAATAAAAGAGGGCATCAGATTGCAGGGACTGCCGGTTGTGAGCTGCTGTGGGTTCTGGGAATCAAATCTGGGTCTTTCACAAGGCCAGGAAATGCTCTTAACTCCTGAGCCATGTTTCCAGGCCCAGCATGCACCTTCCTCACCCACAGAGGTTACAGGGAAGGGAGCCCTGGGATAGAACAAGGAAGGAAAATGTCCCCGAAGATGTGTAGCCCTGCTAGCTGGCCCACCTGTGAACTTCTAGATTTGCCCACATCATCTGGAGAAAGTCCTGAAGTTTTCCTGACAACTATCTAGCAAAAGTGCTGGAGATGGAGGTACAGAGCCCTCTGCAGGAAGGTCAGCCATGCTGAGTTTCACAATGACAAGCAGCAGATGCAATTAATATATAAAAAGGGCGAGGCACACAGGAGTGGCCACCATGAGGGCTGGGACTAGAGTTCAGTGACAGAGTGAGCATGTGCGTGTGTATGTGTGTGTGTGTGCACGTGCATGCATATGTGTATGTGCACACGCACGTGTGTGTGTGTGTGTGTGTGTGTGTGTGTGTGTGTGTTTGTGTGTGTGTCTGCCATGCTGGGAGTGTGCTACACCAGTGCTCTGCCTCTGAGCAGTGACTGCAGCCCAAGCCTTGAGATATTTTCCAGGGGACAGGAGGAAATGACCTCAAAGACCAAAGAGCGCTTTTTGGGGGGTAAATATACACAACCATATGTACACATACATGAATTTTTTAAAAAAATCAACATATAGGTCAAATAACAAAGCAACAGAGTGAATTAGTAGACTGAAAAACAGGTAAGAAATTATTCAGACTGCAACACAAAGAGATCAGATGGTGAAAAGCCAGCCTTAGTGATGCATACCTTTAATCCCAGAATGTGGGAGGCAGAGGCAGGTAGATTTCTGAGTTTGAGGCCAGCCTGGTCTACAGAGCGAGTTCCAGGACA
>NW_022196893.1:10004782-10014710 GCF_008632895.1 Mastomys coucha
AAAAAAACCTAAAACAAACAAAAAAAAAAAGTAAGAGAAAAAGGAAAAGATGGTAAAAAATTCAAGAGAGGGCTGGCTGGTCAGCTCAGCAAGTAAAGGTGTTTGAAGCAAGCCCTGAGAGCTAAGCGCAACCCTAAGAACCAATGTTGTAGAAGGAAAGAAACAAACCCTAAAAAAGATCCTCTGACCTGTATGTGTTCTCTCCCTCTCAATAAAATAAATATTAAAAATTAAAAAATGAAAATGCAAGAGAAGTTAAAAGATCTGGAGGAAGTAAGTACGGTTTAACATGGGTTTAACTTAATGTACAGAGGAAACACACAAGGTGGGGAAGGAGGGGGGTTGTAGATTAGCAGAGACGGAAGCCAGAGATGACTCAGGATTCCAAAACCAAAGACAGACGCTGGCACACATACAGACGTCAGAAGAATCCGTGACTGCGTATGTTGCATTCTAAGCAGTAACAGCAAGCAGACAAGCAGAATCTAGACAGAAGAGACCAGTTACAGACTGGAATTCTGACGTAACAACACGTTACCAGGCAGCCAAACGGTGCTACATACTCCCAGAAAATCACCATGTTCGAATTTGCTAGCCAAAAAGACTTAAGAGTGGAATACGACTCCTTTCAAATGAAGATGGAAAGCAAACTTACTTCTAAACAACTTTTCTGGTGGGAGATTTACCATCAGCAGGCCTAAAAAATAACCCTAAAAAAAAATCCAGAGACTGTCCTCCAGGCAGAAGGAATGATCAGAGATGGAGGTGTGAGAGGACTTCCATCTCTGCATGGAATGGAATGCAAGGAAATGGTACATATGTGTATATACACACAGGTACACACATGCACACATGTATACACATACACATGAAAGCACACATGTGCACACACATGCATACATAGACATGTACATACATGTACACACAGACATATGTACACACACAGCTCATGATGACTTACAAGAACTACTTCAAGTTAGGGCTAGAGAGATAGTTCAGTGGTTACGAGCATTTGTTGTTCTTGTAGAGGTTCTGACTGGTTCCCTGCACCCCATGTTGAGAGCTCACATGGCATATCTCTGACTCCAGGAGATGCAATTGTTCTAGCCGCAATGCATGCTGGGACTCCTGTGCACGTGCTCACTCAGTGATACAACAACACACACACTCAAATACCTCAAATGCCAAAAATGAATCTTCTTTACAAAAACCAAACTGTCAGATCTTTCAAGCTGGTTAAACTTGTCGGTAGCCTCAAAGGGGCCACAGCGGGAGTCTTCGAGGGAATCGGCAAACACTAAACTCAGGGCTTCAACAGTCAGAGTTTTCAAGCATGCTTTGTCACATTAGATAATTTCAAATCTTTAGGAATATTAGTCCTATGGGATTTTTTTTTTTAAAGATGGCTTTAAAATACAGAAAAAAAATGGCTGGGTGTGTAGTTTAGTTGGTAGAGTGCTTGCCTCGTGTGCCCAAAGATCTACTTCAACTCCCAGAACCTCAAAGCTTCAAAATTGCGCAGGCCTGAAATCTCAGCACTGGAAGGTCAGGAGGTCAAAGCCAGCCTTAGCTGTCTATTGAGGCCAGGGCCAGCCTGGGGTATATGAGATGATGCCCCAAGATAAAACCAACAACCAACCAACCAACCCAGAAAACCAATGACAGATGGGGACCTGAGATGTTGAATGTCACTTGCTCTCTGCAGTATAATACTCCTAGTCAAGTTGGGCCTCTTAAGTTAAGCATGTTCTAAACACACACGGAAAGGAGTACATAACTCTAAACTCAAGTTTCCAAACTATGAGGGAAGAGGGGAATATGAAGCCAAAAGATAGCAAAAGAAAGAAAGAAAGAAAGAAAGAAAGAAAGAAAGAAAGAAAGAAAGAAAGAAAGAAAGAAAGAGAGGAGGGAGGGAGGGAGAGAGAGAGAAAGGAAGGAAGGAAGGAAGGAAGAAAGAGAGAGAGAAAGAAAGAAAGAAAGAAAGAAAGAAAGAAAGAAAGAAAGAGAAAGGAAAAAAGAGAGAAAGAGAAAGAAAGAAAGACAAAACAGGAAGGTGTGCCACCCTAAGTCTACCAGTGGCTGAAGTGTGACTGACACTGGCACAGCAGAGTTAAGCCACCAACTAAACCAGGCTTATAGGTTAATTTAAATGAACTTATTACTGTGCACCAAACACCTACCAGTGGGGCTATGAGACAGTGCTTGCCCTATAAGCCTGGCAACCTGTGTTCCATCCCTGCAACCACAGAGGTGGGAGAGGAACGACTGTGTAGAGCTGACCTCTGACCTCCCCGAGTAAGCTGTAACATGTGCCCACCCCACAGACACACATGGTCATAATAAATAACCAAATAAATGTAAAGATGTCTGCTTTAGGTAAGAACTGCCTGCCTAGGAGCTGTGGCCTACTCCTACTGCTGCTCTAGCACCATGCCTGCCTACCTGCCACCGTGCTTCCTGCCTGATCATCATGGCTTACACCCTCTCAAACTATAGACAAGCCCCAGTTAAATGCTTTCTTTTGTAAGTTGCCTTGCTCATTGTGTCTCCTTGCCACAGATGAGAAACTAGGACAGCGGTAAAGGTTCTCTTCCATCCTGTGGACTGGCTGCTGTCCCCACCATCTTCTCCGTTGTGCAGATACTCTTGTTTCGTGCGGTCCCATCTGCCGACACTTGGGGCCAGTTCCTGGGCTGCTGGTGTTCTGTTCATAAAGTTCTCACACATCCCAGTATCTTGAAGGATAACCTTTGTGTTTTCTGCCAGAGGATTCAGTATTTCAAGTTTTACATGAAGGTATTTGGTCCACCCTGAATGGATTTTTGTACAAGGTGAAAGATAAGAATCTAATTTCATCCTGCAAGTGGATATCCACTTTTCCCAGTACCATTTGTTGATAGGCTATCTTTTATTTCCCAGTGTATGTTTTTGTCACCTTCGTCAAAAATTAAATATCTTGCTGTTTGTTTCTGGGTCCTCTTCTGCTCCACTGGTCTTCCTGCTTGCTCACAGCTGCCTTTGTCACTGTGGCTCTATAGCACGATTTCAGGCACTGTCCAGCCTCCAGCAGGGTCCGCATTCCCTACAACTGCTGTGACTATCTGTAGTCTTCTGTGTGGTCTTCTCCACACAAATCCTCATATTGTCTTTTCTAGGCCTGTTGAATATGATGCTGGAATTTTGAGAGGTCTTGTATTAAGTTTATAAATTAAGTCTGGTAGTTTGGACTTTTTCACAAGTCCAACCCAGGAGTATGGAATGTCTTTCTCATGCCCAGTATCTTCTGTGCTTTCCTTTTTCAGTAGCTTGAAATGTTCGTTATAAGTATCTTTCACTTCTTTGATTAGATATATTCCTAAATACTTGATTTTTTTTTTTGGAGTTATTTTGGATGGAACATTTCTCCTAATTTATTTCTCTGAGATCACATTGTTTGAATAAATAAAGGCTACTATTTTTTAATTGATTTTGTATCTTGCAACTTTACTGTGTTTATTGGGTCCAAGAATTCTCTTTCCAGTAGCCTCAGTGGGGTCTTTTAAGTAAAGAATTATGTTGTCTGTAAATAGGGACAGTATGACTTCTTCCCTTCCTACTGTTTTCTCCTTTATGTCTTTCTCTTGTCTAGTTGCTATAGAGAGGGCACAGGAGAGGGGACATCCTCATCTCACTCTTGAGTTTAGAGGAAGACAAAAGGTGGCCTCATTACAGATGAACAGTCTAGACTTGGGAAAGAAATAGCTGTGTCTAACAGAGCAACTCAGCAGACCCTCAGAACTGACACAGGGAAGGAAAAGAAATATCAATAATCCAGAAGGACAGAACACCACCAAACAAACTTACAGGAAACAGCAAAACCTCTTCCTATAATAACTTTAAACATAAGCGGCACCAAAACATCACTGAAATCATACAGACTGATGGACCGGATAAAAAAAACAAGGACCAAGCCAGGCAATGGTGGCGCACGCCTTTAATCCCAGCACTTGGGAAGCAGAGGCAGGCGGATTTCTGAGTTTGAGGCCAGCCTGGTCTACAGAGTAAGTTCCAGGACAGCCAGGGCTATACAGAGAAACCCTGTCTCAAACAAACAAACAAACAAACAACAAACAACAACAACAAAAAAAACAAGGGCCAGCCAGTTGTAGTGGCACACCTTTAGTCCCAGCACTTGGGAGGCAGGGGCAGTCAGATCTCTGTGTTTAAGGCTGGCCTGCTCTACAGAGAGTTCTAGGACTGCCCTGTCTCAAGAAACAAAGAAACAAAACCAAACCAAAACAAGAACCAACTATATGCTGTTACCAAGAAACCAACTTAGCTAGTAAAGATACTCGAAAACTTAATATCAAAAGATGGGAAACAAACTGCTAAGAAAATGGATGTGTGAATCTGCAGGGGTGGTTATCCTTCTATCAACAAAGGAAACCAAACCAGAACTAATTAGTGATTAGTGATAAGAAGAGACGGGTCAAATATCAGAGCCCCCAGTTGCATAAAACAAATGCTAAAAGACATAAAAAGAGCACATAGGTCCTGAGATAACAATAGTGGAGACTTCAGTGTTCCACTCTCATATTCAAGCTATGTCTTCCAAACTTAAAACATTACAGTGTGTCTTCAGGGCACTGTGGACCTGGTCCAGCAGAGATGCCTGATTCTCGCCATGGTGTAGAATTGACCATGCTATACAGCAGTATAAGCTAGGCCAGCTATTGGCTGGAGCCTGGCCAGCATATGCACCCCTTTTACACAATGCATAGGAGGGCTATGTGCTCAAAGCTTGATTAACTGAATGAGCCAGGAATTACAAGCGCTAAGGGCTAAGAATCTCAGCACATGGTAGAAACTTAGACCTCAGTTCTCTACCTGGCTTGTCCTTGATTTTGGATCTGTCCATCAGTCTGTATGATTTCAGAAATGTTTTGGGGCCATTTACATTAAGGTTACTATAGAAAAGGGTTTTTCTGTTTCCTGTAAGTTTGTTTGGTAATGATTCTACGCCATGGCCAGAATCAGGCATGTCTGCTGGACCAGGTCCACAGTGCCCTGAAGATACATTGTAATGCTTTAAGTTTAGAAGACATAGCTTAAATATGAAGAGTGGAACATTGAAATCTCCACTATTGTTATTTCAGGAGGCTTGCTCTATCCTCCAGCCTCCGTGGTTCTGAGTATGTGACCAAGGTCCCTTCCTCTGAGTCACACCCCTTTTTTATCCCCATCTGGAGGCTGGAACACTGCTTCATCCTGGACAACTCTTGTGGGTACTGGCCTCCCATTCTTCTTGCTCATGTGACTTTCCTTTAGCTCCATGGAATCCATGAGTACAAGTCTGTAAACCACCATGACAATATCCCACAAAAGGCAAGGGTTCATTAGGCCTGCCAAAGCCGCCCATCTGGCTTGGAGAAAGGAGCCCCCACTCTCTCCAGAAAGCTCCAGGCTCCAGCTCTCCCAGTCCCCTCCTCCCCATGCATGCAGTCTCCCCATGTTCTTAGGAAGAGCCCCTCATCTAAATGGGATGATGTGCTGTCCCCAGATTTGGGCAGACCATGAGGAAGGAATATGGCTTACTTGGGCTTTTTGACATCTGTCATCTTGGTGTGCTCCCCAAACTCCCGCTTCAGGAACTCCTCCAGGGGCCCAGACTCATAGGGCCGTGAACCCCGAAACACCTCGTCCTTCATACGGAAGTACACGCCACGCATATAGGCCATGGACTTACCTAGGAAGAAGAGATGAGGAGCTGAAGGTGATGTGCAAGCCCCTAGTATAACATGCTAAACACCTACAACTTCAGAAAGCCTGGGCAAGTACTCACAGGAGGTGGGGGGAAGCGTACATCTGCCAAAGGGCTAATGGAGGGCGGAAAGCCCCTTTTCAGGGTTCTCTACCTAATCTTGTATTACTAAAAAGGGCCTTGAAGATGTAAAATTATACAAAAGCTGGTCCCAGCTCCCTGCCATCATAAAAGAAGAACAGTACATCCTCCAAGCCTACAGGCCAGACAGGCTATGGGGAAGGAGATGCCCAGCCATCTTGTGAGTTTCCTAGGGCCTGGGTGTGCTGGAACAGGACTTGTGCCTGCCTGAGTCTGTACTGGGCAGCTTCTCTCTCTCCTGCCACAGCTCTTCCAGTCTGAAGATGGGCGGAGACCTCTGCCCACTCTGCAGGAAGCACACCCCATACCCCATGGGCAGAGCAGGTCCTGAGGCAGTTCTCTTACAGGAGGCTGGAAGGGACTCAGGGCCTCCGACATCATGGGAGAACGGGGCCCGACTCCTCGAGGCCAGCCCTGGCTCTGGTCTGATGTTCAATGTGATTCTCTCTGGCCCTCAGATTCCCATGTGCTCACCCTACATAACTAGGGTGACAATCATCACACAAATGGACCACTTGACAGTTAACCACTACTAATGACCAACTCCCCTGCAGCTTTCAATATGGTAGAATACTCTTCCAGAGCCCCACAGGAAATGGCTCCCGACAGCTCCATGGCTGGCTGTGCCCCTATTCCTGAAAGCCCCTAGACTGACCCCATGGCCTCATCCCAGGGCCCAGCAGATGCTCAGATGGCTGTATACTATCTCACCAGGAGCTTTCTGAAGCCATGCCTCAGCTTTGAATGCTCAGAGCTTTGAAGACCCAGAACCCATGAGCTCTCATGGTGCCTACGCTGATGGTGGAGGGAGGTATCCTCCTCTGGTGTCGCCAAGACTGGTTCACCAGAATCCTGATTTCAGCAGGATTCTGTGTTTTCAGTTAGAAAACACAAATCTGGCCTACAGCCAGGCAAGGGTGCCATTTGGGGAAGTAGAGGCCAGGGACAAGGCTTATTGAGATGCAGCTAAGCCCAACTCTAGGAATGTCCAATCAGCCACTAACACACAGCTCATCACTCCTCAGAAGAGATGCCAGGCCACCTGAATGGAAACGCTGGCCCTCTTCGGCAACCTCAGTTAACCAAGTGCTTGCACGTCTGCAAAGCTACATGAAAGGAGGCAGCTTGGTGCCTGTGAGGTGATGGCCTGGGACTACCACAGGTGTGTCTGTGGCTCTGGCACCCTCTGACTGCCCCATTACCCCATAAATGCCCATTCTATCCACGAGACGTTTCTACTGGCAGCAGCCGGCAGGGTCTGTGGTACTGCCTTTCAGGAGTGTGAAGAGGCGGATGAAGACCACGGATAAATAACACCCTCCTAAACTAGCTCTGCACTCTGCCATGGAAGGGCAGTTGGGCAGTCCTGCCCACCCCACCATACCCCAGGGGCTATGCTCACTGTGCAGAATGGCCAGGGCCAGGATGCCCCCTGTGCTGGTTCCTGCCACCCAGTCGAAGAGGTCCTTGGTGGCCACTCCCGAGGCCTTCTCGATGGCAATGAGGAGCTGGATGATAACCAGGCCTTTCACGCCCCCTCCATCCAGGCAGAGCAGGTGGTCATGGCTGTAGCGAGGACAGCAATGGGCCAAGAGCGTCATGATGGCTCTCAGCCCAAGTCCCCTGAGCTGTACATGTCAGGCAGACACGAACAGAGCAACAGAGCCTTCGCCAAGCCTACTAGCAGGCAAGCTTCAGATGTGCAAAGGGAAAGGATGGGATGAGGTAGAGACCAGGGTAGGGACTGGGATAAGGAGAGGGGTGGGGAAAGGGTAGGGAGCGAGGCCAGAAGTGGGGCGAGGAGCAGGGTCAGGGGCTCTGGGACCACAGCAGATCAGCAAGTCAGCTGCAGGTCTGACCCCAGGCCTTGGAAGTAAACGGAGAAGAGAAGGAAGGGCTGGCTCCCTCCAGTAGGGTCAGGGACTACTCACTCCTCAAGAGCAATCCGGGAAGGAAGTGGCAGGGAGGAAGGAAAGTCCAGACCCGGGGAAGGGCAGCTAGCATTAGCTCACTTCATGGGTCCTAGCCCCTCTGCTGAGGCTACTCTCTGTTGTCCTTATTATCTTGGAAAGAGGTTCCGAAGTTAGGGGCACGGTATAAAGGTACATGCTTGGCTTCTGAGTCACACTCTAGGGGCTTATCCAACCTGGATGGGTACAAGGTCATGAACCAAGTTAAAGCATAAGGGAGAGGGTGGTTTTGTTGTAATACATATCGCATGGTTCTTGTGCATGACCTCTGCAAATGTCAATGTCATGACTCAATGGGTTTTTGTTTGTTTGTTTGTTTTGTTTTTTCGAGACAGGGTTTCTCTGTGTAGGCCTGGCTGTCCTGGAACTCATTTTGTAGACCAGGCTGGCCTCGAACTCAGAAATCTGCCTGCCTCTGCCTCCCAAGTGCTGGGATTAAAAGCATGCGCCACCACCGCCCGGCATTATGACTCAATGTTAAAAGTTTGTACATTCCTGTTAGAACCTGTCCAGTCAGGCTAGAGAGATGGTTCAGGGATTAAGAACAGTGGCTGTTCTTCCAGAGGTCCTGAATTCAATTCCCAGGAACCACATGGTGGCTCACAACCATCTCTAATGGGATCTGAAGCCCTCTTCTGGTTGTCTAAAGACAGTGACAGTGTACTCACATACATAAAACAAATAAATAAATAAAAAGAAGAACCTGCCTAGTCTAGCCTAGTCCTGAAGTTGGCAGAAAAATGCAAAGTGCCAGGCCTTTACGGTCGTGCCCTGGGATACTTGTAGTCTATGCTCGACCCTTCCTTTTAAACTCATTTCCCCGCCTCAGTTTTAGGATTTTGTTGTTTTTGGTTTTGTGAGAGGATCTTCCTTCTCCAGTCGCCAGAGTGCCAAATGTGACTGTTGGCTTTAACTGTCAGCCCGACACACCTGAGAACCACCCGAGAAGAGTTTCCGTGTGAGACTGTCTACACTGGGTTAGTTGCTCGAATCTGTAGGGGAGGAGGAACCCAGCCCTCTGTAGGCAGCACCATTCCTCAGGCAGGGGGTCCCAAAGTCTATACAAGTGGAAAAGTCAAGCTGGGCACAAACAAGCAAGTGAGCATGTGTACACTAACTTCTCTGGCCCTTGAATGTGGATGTGATATGACTAGTTGTTTGAAATTCCTGCCTCAGCTTCTCACAGTGATGGACTTGTAACCTAGAATTATAAGATGAAACAAACTCCTTTCTCGCTAGGCTCTCTTGTCTGATGTTTTACTTCAGCATCATCAATAAAACTAGATATCCACCTACTGCCAGCAGAATTAGCTGGGGCAGCTGCCTCAGCCCCAAACTCCCTTGCCTGCTGCCCTCTGAGGCAACCATTTGCTCAAGCTTCACCTCTGGACAAAGCTCCATGACAAGGCAGCTCGGCTCTGCACAGCACTGGATGTCCAATCATCTTATAATTCTAGAGGGAGGGCCAGTGAAGGAGTCTTCTAAAGCAGACACGTGGCCACTCAGTGAACTCGGGGTACAACAGGGGCAGCAGCACAGGGGATAGGAGTCTGGACAAACCTGGCCAGAGGCCTGAGGAGACAAGCAAGATGCAGCTATGGGCCTAGCAAGAGCAGGGTCAGCCAGAGGCTGAGGCTCACCCTCCCTGTGGGTCCTTCAAGGATCTCCTAACCCCTCACCAGAGGAGTCCACCTTCTCCTCCTCTGGTCAGGAGCTAGTCCTCTCCCTTGGGTACAGCTGCTCCGCCTGGGCCTCTGTGGAGGTTTATGCACATGTATAGACATACGAAGTGGCGTATGACTGCAGGAGGCACTGTGGAAGCAAGAGCCCAGATGCTAAAGGGGTAGGTGTGTTTCCAGGGCATAGGTAAGCAGTGACCATGGAAATAGGGGGCTGTGACCCCAGAGGCTGACACCTCCAAGCAAGGCTTCCGGGCCACAGGAGCAGCAGCTGTGGCTGGTGATGGGAGTGGCTTCCCTTTGGGCCAGCACGCGTCCCTGAGAGGCCTTGGGGGAGCCTTTATTCTAGCTCACCCTGTGGGCCTGCAGTGAGTGTGCGCCCCTGAGAGGCCTGGGGG
>NW_022196893.1:10014720-10015914 GCF_008632895.1 Mastomys coucha
TGTGGGCCTGCAGTGAGTGTGCGCCCCTGAGAGGCCTGGGGGGAGCCTTTATTCTAGCTCACCCTGTGCCACCTCATCTCTTGGGGGAAGGGGGGAGGGCTCAGACTGAGGAACAAGCTAAGTGAGAAGACTGTTCCTCCCAGGAACAGGGGAAGCAAGAGTGGACAACAGTGTGTGACAACAAAGGGAGGCTGTGGAGATGGCCAGGACAAGAACTGGCCACCAGTGCTCTGGGCAGCACTTGCCAGGGCCTGTACCTTAAGAGCAAGACCTGGAAGTGTTCAATGGTACTGGGGCCTAGGAATTAGGGCCCCGACAGGAATATTAATACCATGCTGGGAGTGGGTCCTGGCTCTTAGCATTAGAAGAGAATTCTTTGCCAGTTCTGGTAACTCCGGTTCATAGCCAAATCCACACCTGCGTATCTCCTGACTTCTGTTCATTTCTTTCCTGTAAGCTGTTAGCACTGTGTCCAAAGCAGAGACAGAGCAAGAGGCTTGCAGATATACAGATATACAGATATACAGACATCATGCTTCTGTGCGTGTGCGTGTGTGTGCGTGCATGTGCGTGTGTGTGTGTGCGTGTGTGTGTGTGCATGTGGGGGGGGTGGGTGTGTGTGCGCGTGTGTGTGCGTGGGTGTGTGCACGCGTGTGTGTGCGTGTGCGTGCGTGCGTGTGTGTGTGTGTGTATCTCAGCATTTTCTCTTAATGCAGGCAAGGGTTGGTCCCAGAGTACAAGACGCATGGCTGGGTATTTGCCATGGTGGGATCTGGTGACCATGAGAGGACCCAGTGTTCATCACTCTGCTCTACCTCCCAGGCCCAGCTCCTATACCACCTGGGAAGCAGTGACTGTGAGGGAGGAGGGCGGGTAAGGAAACCAGCAGCAGAGAAAAGCTGATGCAGATACTCCCTCCAGAAGGCGTTCAGGCTACCTTCTCCCCGAAAATCGCAAAGTTAAGGAAAAGATAATGGGACTACACTACCAAGCTCATCCCAGTTGCATGGCCCTGTGCTGGTCTCCAAAGGGGACATCATTTGCCACTAGGGAGCTGTCACAGGCTCCAAAGACTTGGGTATCTACCATAGTTGTACACAGCTAGGAGAGGAACTCCCAGCACACAGTGGGGATGAGGGACCAGCCTGCAGAGAGAGGATGCCTCAGGAGGTGGGGATGAGGGACCAGCCTGCA
>NW_022196893.1:10015936-10029273 GCF_008632895.1 Mastomys coucha
GGAGGTGGGGATGAGGGACCAGCCTGCAGAGAGAGGATGCCTCAGGAGGTGGGGATGAGGGACAAGCCTGCAGAGAGAGGATGCCTCAGGAGGTGGGGATGAGGGACAAGCCTGCTGAGGGTGCCTTGGGGGATGGGGATGAGGAACAAGACTGCAGAGGATGCTTCAGGAGGTGGGGATGAGGGACCAGCCTGCAGAGGATGCTTCAGGAGGTGGGGATGAGGGACCAGCCTGCAGAGAGAGGATGCCTCAGGAGGTGGGGATGAGGGACAAGCCCACTGAGGGTGCCTCAGGCCTCACACCCCAGCCTAGCCCTCACCCCATTTACCTTCGCTTCTCATCCCTCATGGAGCTCAGGATGAATGCTGGCTTCCGGGCTCGAGAGATGGGCATGAGGTCCTGAAGCTCTGTGGGAACAGGGCAGGGTATCCTGAAGCCCCAAAACCCCATGGGTCTCTAGAGAAGCAGAGCTGTGCAGCACTGTGGGGTGTATCTCCTCATGACTGGGTTCTGCCCATGACTGAACCCACACTTCCTTGCCCCCTGCATCTGCTTCCAGCCCCAGGATAAATGTGGACCAGGGTGTCCCAGGCCTGCTAGGCAAAGGGGAGCTGGGATGGAGGGAGGCCACTGCTTTGGGAAGGCTCCCTACTTACCCTGCTGGCTCTCTGATACCCACAAATCCCCTTCCTAGGACCCTGCTTGATCTCCCAGCTGTGTCCTGTGGTCTATAGAGCCATGCTGCTGATAGCCACCACCCAAGCCTTGACCACAGTCCACAGACCCCAAAAGGACCTTATTAATGAGGACACTACTCAGGGCCAAACTCCATGGATGCAGGGAAACATCCCATCATTCATCCCTCAGACCACCCTTGTCCTTGTCCTTTCCAAGGAGAAACTTCCTCCATGCCTCTGGGCTCCTGTCCACCCATCTGCCCCATCTGGTCTAGTCTTCCTTTGTGTACTACTGTTGCCGCACCCCCCTCCCTGCCCCTGCATAGCTGGGTTGACAGCCACCATGCAGAGAGACTAGAGGCAGCAAGGCAGGCAGGTGCCAGCGGTGGCTTCCTCGGCAGGCACATGCCACAGAGCAGACAGGGTGCACATGCAGGAAACTGATGGTGCCAGTGACAGACAGACGGGTGTAGAGAAGGGGCCTAGCCTAGGTGTGCAGCTGGAGAAGGGTAGGGGCAGGGACTAGAGCTACATGGGATAAGGCAGGCTCAGCGGTCTCTTAGGCCCAGGCATTACCCATTCACCGCCGCACCCCAGGCCTACCATCCAGCCTGGTTTGAGTGACTGCCTGCCTGTAAAACGGAGAGAGAAAGATGGTGTGCTGGGGGGTTTTAGCTTCTCTGTCCTCCAGACTTCTAGGCCCAGCTAGGTTGGCTTGGCAGGAGGGGCTGGGCTTGGGTTCTCTACCTCTGTAGTTAGAGAGGTTTAGCTGGTTAAGACTCATTCTGTCTAGTGACTCTAACTGCCAAGCATCCTAGGTCCCTGAGTGGGCCAGGACAGAAGGCCCTGAGCAGGGTCCTCGTCTACTCTGGATCTGTCTCTAGTGACACACAGGGGCAAATGTTAGCTGCTTGGTCACCTCAAAAGCCTGTAGGAAACTGAAGAAGCCAGCAGGGGGCATATCAAGTCTCATGTTAGACAGAGCCAAACAATGTGAGAGTTAAAGCCAGTAGCCAGGCAGCACCCCTCACCACTCACCCTTCCTCCCAGGGAAGCAGAGGCTGTTTGACAGTGCCCACCTGAGAGGTATCGTGGGAAATGGCCACTCTGAGCATGTCCAGGGCACTCTCTCAGGGATGGTGGGCCATGGGATCTCACCCAGTGACCTGGTAGTCATCAGAGGTCAGTGGGTCTTACCTATACTGGCTAGTAGAGTTTGGCTCTCCTCCCTTCAACTACTGTGGCCATGAAGTCTGCTCCTTTCAGTGGGGGCTACTGGGATTCAAGGCCCAGACCCAGCTGGGGAGGAGGGAGGGAAAGTGATGGCCTACCTAGGTTGCTTAAGCTGATCGATGGGGGCTGAGTTCTGTCCAGAGAGAAGTAGGGGTGAGGTGCAGCAGCAGCAGCAGCAGCAGCAGCGCTCTGCTCCGTAGAGACCCCTTGGATGAGTGGGAAGTGGTAGTCGGCCCCCACTGTTTTCAGCAGAGTCAAGAGCGCCTTCCTGGTAATCACTTGTCAGGATTTGGGAAGGAGAGATGGTACAGGGCAGACACGGCGTCAGCATCAAGTGAGACCCTCCTTGCACACGGTCCCTACCTAGCAGGTGACCTGGCTGTGTGGGGTAGCTGCCCTGCCTGGCATGTTCACAGGTCAGCTACAGTAAGGCAGCCTCCTGGCACCAGGGATGGGGCTGCGGGCTGCAGATATGGTGGGAGGAGGCCAGAGTCACAGGCTCAGTAACTGTAGAGATCCTGTCTGCCCTTCTACACCAGCAAAGCTCCTAACTCCATGGTCAGTAGTTCTCAAAAATGACAAAGCCAGGGCTGGAGAGATGGCTCAGGAGTTAAGAGCACTGGCTGCTCTTCCAGAGGTCCTGAGTTCAATTTCCAGCAATCACATGGTGGCTCACAACCCTCTGTAATGGGATCCGATGCCCTCTTCTGGTGCGTGTCTGAAGATGGTGACACTGTACTCATATACATAAATATATATTTTTAAAAATTCTGTCCCTTTCATCATCCCAGAGGATGAGCCAGTCAGTGGTACTAACTGTGCAGGGGAGAGCAGGGGAGGGTGCCAGGGTTAGCACTTCCCCCTGCATCCAGCTTGGGCTTTATGTCTTTTCTGGAGAGCTGCCTCTGAACCCAGGGTGGCTAAGCACAGCTGGAGAGGTAGGAGAAGGGAGGAGGAAAAGGAGGGGAGGGGAGAGGAGAAAGGAGACGGGAGGGGCCCATTTAGGTTGTTTAAGTGGAGGTGAGGCTGAGCTCTCTGCTGGGAAAAGGGGGTCAAGCAATTAGGGCCACACCCACGATAACCCTACATACTCCTTCAAGCTCTCCAGAGGCAATCTGGGAAGAAAAACCACCTCCTGTCACTCTGAAGCCAAGCACAATGGACAGGAGCAGCAATGTGCATGCGATTCTATGCATACACCAGCACGTATGAAGCATGGGCACGGGTGGGCATGCACGGCACATGCAATGACTCTATGCTTATTTTGCTGCTGCAGACCTGACCCCAGCTCACCCTCACCCTGAGTACCGGGCTCGGCAAGCCCTTGGTGGGCCTGCATCTACTTTGCAGAGCCCATCTTTGGACAAAAAGGCTCCCTCCCCATAAGCTGCCGGAGCAGCTGGGCCAGAGTGACATCCACAGTTGGGACTTCCCTCCTCGGTCTCTATGCCCTCCCTGAAACTCTGGTACCAGATTACAGAGTACATACGCTTGCTGATCTTGGAGGCTATCAATGCAGGAGTCTCCCCAAAGTCATTTGGGGTGTCCACTTCTGCCCCAAATACAATGAGGGCTTTGACCATCTCCATGTTATCTTTCTGTTGGGAATGGAAGGTGAGAAAAATAAGGAATATCACAAGACCCCAACCACAACTAGTGCACAGGGCCTCCTGACTGCCAAAGAATGGTGCTTGAAGACTGGCGCCTCACAAGCGACCTTCAAAGGATCCCTCTGCTCTGCTCCTCCACGGGTCCTTAATGTGGCTGACTGCATCCTTCAGTCTCAGGGCTCCACCTGTAATCTCAGCTGGGACTAGATGGCTAACTAAGATCAGACTCCTGCCTCGTCACACCACAGAAGTTTTAAGGGCCGGTGTCTCCTAACAAGCCAGCGGCCGCCCCATGTACTGTGAGCTCAGGGAGAAGGCATGTCTGATGTAGCAGCTGAGGAAAGGAGAGTGAGCTCAGCTGTGCTGCTCTTGCTCCTCCCACACACACACCCCCCCCCCCCCCCCCCCCCCCCCCCCCCCCCCCCGACCATGGAGCAGCTGGGGAGCTAGTGGAGCCAGCACAGGGCTGAGGCCCTGTGGCAGCAGGCTCACCGACATGGCCAGGTGCAGTGGCGTGTTCCCGTGCTCTCCGCGGGCACCTGCATTGGCCCCGTAGGTCAGCAGCACCATGACACAGTCAAAGCGGTTGCGCATCACTGCCACATGCAGGGCTGTGTTCCCTGAGGCGCTTGTGCTGTCCACGTCACAGCCCCGCTTCAGCAGCATTCGGGCCATCTGGAGACACAGACCAGGTGGACACTCAGGATTTGGCCTCCAGGAGCAGTCCTCCAGTATCAGCAAAGAGAAGTCCAGAGACAGCCCCAGTTCTGGGTGTGACCCTAAACCTTAACCCCTACACCAGCTCCCCAGGAACTGGGTGACAATTAGGTGAAGATTGATCTAGAAGCTTGTGGCCCTTTTCTGGAGCCACAAAGGCTTCTCCAGGCCCAGTCCTACAGCACTGACTCCCTGAGGTCATCCATAGGATGCGTTCCAGGGTCTTTCATGGTATCAGAGCTCACTTTGAACTGAGGCAGCAGGGAGGATGGTACTGAGCTCAAAGCCCCAGCAACACTGGCTCAGCCACTGTGGCCCCAGCCCCGCAGCCCTCACCCTGTCCTACCTCACAGACATTGCAATGAAGGAACACATCTGAACAAGCTGGTGCCCCACAGAGGCAGAGGCCTTACCCCCTTGCCTGCCCATCACATGTAAGTGCGGCCAGGGTGTTCATGGCACATGTGTTGCCAAGCTGGGCTACCTCAACATCCTCTCAGGAGGACAGAGCCACTAAGGGGCTTCAGGAGAGACCTCAGCCTATGTGGCCACCAGGCTCTTTGGGGGCTGCTATGCCCAGTGGCCATATCACTATTGTCATCTTATGATGAGGCTTAATTTCTCTCACAGTCTTGCTAGCTTCCCAATACTTCTAAAGCCAGGACCCCCAGTCACAGATAAAGAAATCAAGGCCACTAGCCAGGGAGCAGCGCGACAGTGGTGGCACCTCAGCTCTTCCTGGGCTCGTGAGGCTCTTCTTGGCTTGCCCTGACCCTCCGCTGCTGAGGCTGCCTACCTCTGCGTTCTTGGCCCAGTGGAGTGGGCTGGCTCCATAGCGGGGATCCTTGCTGTGGATCTGGGTGCTGTCCATGCTGATAATCATTTCAGCACACCTGGGGAGAGCCAGTGGCAGGACAGTGAGGGGACACTGTACTAGCTATGATTGGGGCTTTTCCTACTGATTAGGGAGGTTGCAATACAACCAACTAGCTAGCCTCACAATGACTTTTTTTAGATTGCACACACACACACACACACACACACACGACTAATATAAACAAATTATATTAAAGTGAAAAAAACGACAAATCAAATGACGAACAAAATAAGTCAATCTATATGCTGGGGTAAAAATAGAAAACTAAGGGCAAGTGTGGCTGGCATTATATTTGTAATCCCAACATTGAGGATTACATTGAGGATGCTGAGACAGGATTCCAATTCCAGGCCAGCCTGAACTACATAGCACAAGCCTCTCTCAAAAAGGGTGAAGTGGGGGGAGGGGGAGGGGGATGGTTTTCCTAGCCCCGGGAACTTCACTTTATAGACTCAGATATTTCTCCAAAGAAGACATAGAAATGGCCAGTGGATCTCTGGCAAGCTGTTCAACTTCAGTAACCAACAGGGAAATGCAAATCAAAGCCTCTTGAGATCCCATCTCTAACTGTGAGGATGTACTAGGACACAGAGCTGGGGAGGAGGTACAGGCTTAACACTGTAGTGCAGCAGTGTGAGGGGCTGGATGCTGCCCGCTGCCACGGACGGGGCTCCTCTCATGCATCTCTCAAGGTCAGCCCTTAGCACAGGAGCCAGCATGAACACCAACTGACCCCTTCAGACCGTCCTGCTGGGCAGCAATTTGCTATAGTTGACCTCTCTGATTCTCCTCCAACACAAATGGAGGACTTCCTGGGACCTGGGAACTTTCAGTAGAGCTAGGGAGTGGTCCTGAACTCCCTAAGACAAGAGCCTGGTACCTGCCTCCTACAGGGCCTGCCAGCCAGGAAGAAGCAATGTGCTAGACACACGGGGTCTTGGACCACCAGGTCATCCTTGGGCCTTTAGCAAGCCTGGGAGCTGAGTACTGCGGATCCGACAAGCCTCAGGTCTGCATCAGACTTGAGAGCAGGGGAGCAAGGGCTCATGGTCAGAAATGTGGGTGCACTAGTGTAAAACTCTAAAGGGTCTGTTCTTTGCACAGTGTTTGTGGACTTGGGTGTGAAGCCATCACACAGCAGCATCAAGAGCTTTCTGCAGGCCAGCGCCCTTGACAGGTTATCTGCTGAGACTTGAGGAGCCAGGGCCTAGCCTGGCCCTGCAGGTGATGGAGGGCATGTGGCGGCGAGGCTTACCCCTTCTGGGAAAACTTCATGGCTGTGTGGATGGGGAAGCCTCCAGGACCCATGATGTTGCAGCGGGCATTGCAGAGCAGCAGTACACGCACCATCTCCTGCTTTCCCATCTGGCAGGCCAGGTGCAGTGGAGTCAGCCCTTGGTTGTTGACCTGGTTCAGGCCGGCTGAGGCGTTCTTCCCTAGGAGCTGACAGGACAACACGGGTAAGTGCCTGCCGCTCACTTCTCTAACCCCCAAGGGCCATCTTCCTCTGGACATTTGCCTCCATGAGGACAGAGAGAAGCACAGGAGAAGAGAGGCTGCTCTAAGAAAGCCTGACTAGTGGGGTCAGTGTGTGGCTGTGGAGCTGGCCTGACTGTGGCCCAGATGCACACTTCCGAAGGACCTTCACCCAGGTGTGCCAGCACACACCTACAATCTCAGTACTGGGGAGGCTGAGGCACAGGGTTCAGAGGTCAGAGCTAGTCCAGACTACACAGTGAGTTCCAGGCCAGCCTTGGCTACATGAGACCCTGTATAAAAATAACAAAAAGAGTCTTAGGTTTTCTAGATGGAGTAATTCTTGCTACCCACCAGTGTCCTTCTGTCCTGGTTAGTTCTGTCAGTTGACGTAGAGAAGAGAAGCCTCACCTGAGGCATGGTCTGGGGTATTAGCCTGTGAGGGATTGCCTTGATTACTAGTTGCTGTGGGAGAGCCACGCCCACAATGGGCGGTGCCATCTCTAGGCAGGTGATCTTACACCTAGCTAAGCCAAGCCTGAGGAGCAAGTGAGCAAGCCAGAGAGTAGCAGTCCTTTATGGTTTCTGCTTCCGTTCTTGCTTGAGTTCCGGCCCTGATGTTCCTCAGTGATGGACTGTGATCTAGAAATGTAAATTGGGTAAGTTCTTTTCTCCCCTAAGTTGCTTCTGGTCAGAGTGTTTTATTACAGCAACAGGAGAACTGGAACTCCACCAGTCCTGCAGAGTATCTTTCTGTATGCAGGTATTATGTTTTAAATAAAAGAACTGAGCGGGCCTAGTGGTAGGGATGCTTTCCTGGCTCACATGAGGTTCTGAGTGCAGTTCCTGTACTGCCCTTTCCTGTCCTTGAGTCTTTTGTATGAAATGGTTATTTTGCAAAGAGCCCACACAAAGCCTGCCATGCACTGTCTCCCAGGTTGGACTTGAACTGCCTTGGCATCCTAGACAGCCGGGATTACATTCTGCATGCCCCTCAGTACCTGCATCACCGCTAGATGACGTCTGATACCTAACGCAATGCAAATACTAGATGAACAATAATGAGGAAAACCTGTCTATACACAGATAAAATTTCCCTCCAGATACTAAACTCCCCCACAGGCCCCAAGAGAGCCACTGCACTAGCATGGAAGCTGAAAGGATTCGGTCCTTTCCCCGGGGCTCAATGCCATCTCCTGAGGTTAGTCATGACCACTAGGTACAGCTGTGACTCAAGGAAGGCTGGGACCCAGCAGTGAGGAAGGGGCCTGGCAACATGGGGGAAGCCTAGGCCAGCCAACCCTGGTCCCAGTTTGGTGGCCCTCAGTGGCCTCTACTGAACCTCAGTTTCTTGTGTGAGGAAAAGACAGCAGTGCTCTGACCCAGGGGAGCATTCTGAGAATTGACTACAACACGAGCCACTTGGTGCAGGCACAAGGCAGCATAGTCAGAGGACAGGTGTGACACACGGCCGCTGTCAGGAATACCCCCCTACTCCAGGCAGCACTAGATGCTCGGCATCAGACACAGATCCATGTTTTCTAGAAAAATCCTGTTGCCAGGTGGAGAGGACACAACCAGCCGGTCGACTTGCTCACTCTAGACAATAAAGCACAAGCTGAGAGCGAGAGTCTCCCCTTTCCACAGTGGCTTCTTCACAGCGCCACTCGTCTATTTAACCATCAATTAAAAACACCCTCTGGGGCTGGAGAGATGGCTCAGTGGGAAAGTGCAGTGGCTGCCCTTCCAGAGGGCAGAGGTTTGAATCCCAGCACCCACATAGCAGCTTTGACTCCAGCCCCAGGAGTCCATCGCCCTCTTCTGGCCTCTGAGGGCACTGCACATATGGTATGCACAGGCATAAATGCAGGCAAAAGGGCTCCAAAGAAGACTAGCTAAACAAGTCCACTTCCCCTGTATCCTAATAATCTTTCTTTCCCACTGCCTCTAGTGGGTGGTGGGTTAGAAGGGAGGTTACGTTAAAGCATTTAAGAGCCCTTATTAAAGTAGGCTTTGAGAGACTGAAGCCTGTAAGAGCGCCTCTGCACAAACACCCACACCAGCTGGGGCAATCTAAGTGCCCAAAAATTAGGTCAAGTCGCACTGCACCTTGAGCCTTCCAGGCAGGGGCTAGCTCTGGGCAGCTGCTGAGCTCCATGCCTGACTAGTGTTTCCATGGAGTTCAGCTCATTGAGTTGGAGAACTTCCATAGCCAAAGTTATGTCTCCCTCTAAGTGTCACAGGTGGAGGATGGGGTTGGGGGGTGACAAAGGAATCAAGGACGGATGAGTGAGAAGACCCAGAAAGACTTATGAACTGGAGGATCCAAATCAAGTTTCCAGCACAAGGAGGTGCCCACTGCTCAACACACACCTGCAGCACCTGGGGATTGTCCCCCTGCACGGCATAATGGAAGGCAGTCTCTCCTTTGTTGTCAGTGACATCCATCTGGGCGTGACAGTACTGTACCAGCTCCACCAGGATCTCACTGTCACCCTTGCGGCAGGCCAGATGTAGTGGGGTGCAGCCCTCCTCATTCTCTGTGCTGTTGGCGCAGCTGTTGAAGGGTTGGGGTGGGCAGTGACAGGTAAGTGACAGGCAAGGGACCAAAGGCAGAGATGCAGAGAAGCCCAAGTGCAGAGGCAGGGTACAGGCAAGGTCTGGAGGTTCTGGCATGATTCAATCCAGGCTGCAGTGCATCCTGCTCATCTGTAAGGAGATGTACCCTAGGGCCAGGCCAGCGTGAAAGAACACAGGATGACAACAGGTGACAAGAGAAAAGGGCACACAGGATAGAAACCTCAGTGTCATGAGCAATGCACTGAACCTCCGTGCTTCAGATGCTGAGATGGGACACCGTGGTCTCCAAGGTCATGCCTGGGAGCAGCCCAGCTCACAGGTTCTGTTTTTGTTTTTTAAAATAAGGTCTTGCTCTGTAGACCAGGCTAGCCTTGAACTCATGAATCTGCCTGCCTCTACCTCCTAAGTGTTGGGACTAAAGGCATGAGCCACCATGCCCAGCTTGAAAAGGTTTAGCTAGAGTCCAGGCATTGAGCAGAGGAGTATAGGGCGGTCAGCCACTAACTTGCAAGCACAGCCATGGTGACCTCTTTGGGAAATTTGCTGATACAGCATTGAGTAGATGGATATAAAGGAGACCAGACAAGCTTCCGGAAAAACATCAGGGCTTGGGAAGGAGATGATGGTCGAGTCCCTCAGCAGTCCTCTCCTACTGAATAGCCTCTCTGAGAGATGACTGAGGAGGTGGAAGAACTCAATGTCTGCCCTTCCTCCTGATGTTAATTAGTGTTCTCATAAGCCATGGCAATGCTATTCCTTTCTCACCCAAGCCATGGGAAGAACAAGGGCCAGGTGTGGGACATGCAGGCCAGCACGCAGCATGTGTGCTCCACAGGGCTGACGGACAGCCAGCACGCAGCATGTGTGCTCCACGGGGCTGATGGACAGCCAGCACCATACTCCAGCGGCCCCAGCCCCTGTGCAGCACGCACTCTCACCACCACTGCTCACCTGATGATGCGGCTGTGATGGAAGCACTCCCGGATGCCAAGCTCCACGGCCAGGTGCGTCACGGTCCAGCTGGGGTGGTTCCGGATGAGGTCAGTCAGGTGCTGCAGCACCTCCACATGCAGGACCTGCACAGAGCTCTCGTAGAAGGGCGGCAGCTGGGAGGAATACTGCTGGAAGTTCACCAGGGCATCTGGCTCTGACTCCAGCTGGAAGAGTCTGCCAGCAGGAGAGAGGCCACTCAGGTGAGTCATGGGGGACAGAACCTGGGCCAGCTCAGGGGCAGTGCCTAGCATAATCAGACAGTGTACCCCCCGAACAGGCCACTCTCTGCCTGAGGCTGCAGGCTGATCCTCTTGTTCCAGCACCACCCTCAAAATGGAGCTTGCTTTGGACTTATTTGTGCTTGGGGTCTTTCATCTGGTGACCTTAGATCTTATTTAATGAAAGCCATGTCATGTTCTCTTCTAACTTGGTTGTCACATCCAGAAGCTTCACTTTCAAGCTCTGACTCTTTGTGCATCGTCAGAATTGAAAAAGTGATATTTAACCCAGATGGCCAGCTACAGAATACTATGTGGGTTACAGCTCGGCTACCTATCTACTATACAGCCATTAAAGTCCTTTAAAGTGATAGGGATAGGCTGGCAAAATGACCCAACGGCTAAAAGCATCTCCTGAGTTCAATACCAAAGACCCACATGGAAGAAGGGAGCTGATTCTCAAAGTTGCTCTCCGATCTCTCCTCTACACTATGACATGGTCACATACAAAATAAGTAAAACATAATAAATTAAAAAAAATAGGGAGATGTTTATTTTGAAATGTGGAAAAAGGCAAGATATAAATAATATATAACCCAAAGTGATAGCAACTATGCAAAACAGACAGTAAAGAGATGTGTCAAAATTTGTTCAGAAGCAGAATAAATCTAACATTTCTATGCATTTTTCTTATTTCTAGATTTTTCTAGTGAGCATATGTATTATTTTCCTAGTCAGAAAACCAAGCTCTGTTTATTTAAAAAGAGTTGGGTTGGAGTCCAGTTCTGCTGTGAAATTGCTGTGTGACTTTGGTAAGCCTCTCCCCCTCTCTGAACCTCATGTGAAACTAGAGACGAAGACTAAATGCACTGCTGTGGGATGGTAGGAAAGCAGAGTAACACGTCAAGAAGCCAGACAGATACAATGGCCTGCAGTTCTCACCAAGGCTCTCAACTGTTCCAACTTTGTCACACACCTATACAAGGGCAGAAGCTGGCTGGCTCTCATACAGGCACTGCTCAGAGAAGGCTGGTCTGATGGAGCCAGCCTGTTCATGCAGGACAAGATTCTCAACAGAGCCACTAAAGGAACAAGCAAGTGTGGACACCCTGCTCTTCTGAGTGTCTGTCCCTCTGGGGGAAGGCAGCGACATGGAGCTCTCAGAAGAGACTGAGGCAATCCATACCAAGGGAAGACACCACCAGCACCGCAGAGCATGGGGAGAGGGAAACTGGGCCTCAGCCCAGGTGGGCTGGCTTTCTCTCCCCCTGTCCATCAGATGCTGCACTCCAGAGCTCCAAAGCAGGAGTGAGCTGCGAGGTCACGCTTGGCTATTCCCTTACTTGTTCTGTTTAGAATGGCATCTGTCTCGGAGGAGGGTACAAAGTTCAGTGTTATCGTAAGCTATGTGACAAGCGTGAGGCCAGTCTGGGTTACATGAGACCGTCTAAGAAAACTAGTGAGCCGAGCAGTGGTGGCGCACACCTTTAATCCCAGCACTTGGGAGGCAGAGGCAGGCGGATTTCTGAGTTCGAGGCCAGCCTGGTCTACAGAGTGAGTTCCAGGACAGCCAGGGCTATACAGAGAAACCATATATATATAGTTATATATTATATATATAGTTATATATAACTATATATATAATATATAACTATATAACTATATATCTATATCTATATCTATATCTATCTATCTATCTATCTATCTATCTATCTATCTATCTATATATATATATATATAATTATTATGGCCAGGCAGAGGTGGCACTTGCCCTTCAATCCCAGCACTTAAAATAAATAAATAAATCTTTAAAAAATAGTAAAAAAAAAAAAAAAGAAAGAAAAAGAAAACTGTCTCGAAAAAACAAAAAAAACCCAGAGATTAAACTCACATTACCAGGCGTAGTGGAAAGAGCCTTTACCTACTGAATCATCTCACTGGCACATAAATAAATCTTTTAAAACATCAACAACAACAACAACAAAACCCCAATCCACACCTACTATGTGAAGGCTTATAAAACAGGGCCCTCTGGCATGCCTGTCACCAAGTCACCAGGATTTAGATTGCTCTGTTCTGCGACCTGACTGTCTAAATGCTTTACAATTATAACAAGCGAAAGCAGAGATGTCCCACTGTCTTCACAGAGGCCCGAAGACACTAGAAGATTCTAAGCCTCTCTCGGGACCTGGTCATCAAGCCACAGGGAGCTGGAACAATGGCAGAGATCTCTGGGCGCTGGATGAACCCATAGCCAAGCACTAGCACCAAGCCACCAGGCTGAGAGACTTCCAAAGAGGGAAGTGCAGTCAAGCCATGCCAGCAGGTGCCCTGCAGAGAAGTGAGTGCTTGCCACTGAGCTCTGCTCAGCTCACAGACTTTTAGGCTAAACGAATCAGTGCTGTTTTAGGTCACTAAGTTCTGGGAGCTTTGTTACGTGCAGTAAGTGGCGGTGGGGCACACAACAGCAGAAACTGATGTGTGCACAGACGCATGGAGGTGCTCAATGTGTCGGAGGGTAACCACAGTGTGACAGCTGCTTGTCACACAGAAGCCAAGGCAATGACAGCTCTACAGAGCAGAAAGAACATGAATCTTGGGGAGAAGCTTCTGCACAGTAGACCCCAAAACAAAGAACAATCCAAGGACGCTAGAGAGAAAGCGCCCTTAAGAGCCTTTGGAGCTCTGGAAGAGGACCAGAGTTCAGTTCCCAGCACCCACCCATGTAGGGTAGATCATAAATGCCTGTAAGTCCAGCTCTCAGGGAATCTGACACCATCTTCTGGCCTCTGCAGGCATGCTTGTACACACACACACACGTGAATATTAAAAAATAATACCTAGGCATGGTGACACATGCCTTTAATCCCAGCATTCAGGAGGCAGAGGTAGGTGAATCTCTTAACTTTGAGACCAGCCTGGTCTATATAGGGAGTTCAAGAACTGCCAAAGCTAC
>NW_022196893.1:10029449-10037600 GCF_008632895.1 Mastomys coucha
AAAAAAAAAAAAAGAAAAAAAACCCCAAAAAAACAACAACAACAACAAAAACAAAAACAAAAAAACAAGCTAAATAAATAAACACAAAAATAGAGATGACCATCAAAAATTGCAAAAGCGTAAGTAGAAATGGCTGGACTCATGATCATATGTAATACACACTCATAGCCTCTACAAGTACCAGGCATGTACACAATGTACAGACCTGCGGGCAGGCAAAATATTCCTACATATACAAAGTTAAAATATAGTAATAAATATTTCTAACAGGTAACTATTTTAAGTAGCTGAGAGCTGAGCAGGTCCATCGCTGAAGAATATGCCCAAGTGGCTCATCACTGCTGAAAGGGACTGTATTGTAACCAAGCAAACACAGGACGATTATGATGATGCTCCACTAGACACTCAAGGGACTGATTCAGGTTTTTTTGCACTGACAATATAAAGTATCAGGATATACAGCAACAGGAAATCTCACTCACGGTTGGCGGGAAAATACACAGTCCTAACCTGCCATGGCCTTCAGTCCAGCAGCACTCCTGGGTACATGTCAGACAGGAAGGCACACATACATGCACACAGAAAAACAAGAGAGAGCCTAAAACGCTCATCGACTAGAGACTAGACAATACATAAACAGTGGCATGCAGTCATGTGCTGCTTGACAACGGCTGCATTCTGAGAAATGTGTGGTCAAAACATGAATGTTGGGCATGGTAGTGTGTGGATCCTGGCAGGCATACATAGTGGGACCACATCTAAAAAAAAGAAAAAGGTTATGTGAGGAACACAAAGCACTGAACACAGTAGTCAGGCTAAGGCTGCCGTTCTCTGGTGAAGGGGCTCTGGGTACGGCTCTGGGTACATACACAGGAACCCTGTGACCAGGTGGATGGAGGGATAACCAGAAGAACAAGCAGAAAGAGAATGGCTATAAAGCTGGACATCAGCCAGGCCAGCTCTCCCACATCCACTCTGCCAGCTCTCCCCCCTCCTCCCACTCTGCCTTGCCTTGGAGTTCTGCCCTGACCTTCTAGAACCAAGAAGTCCCAGCATGCCTAGTGCCAGCCCTTACACACCAGCTGTCCAAACCCTGACTTATTTTTTTTATTTATTTTTTTTATTTTTTTGATTTTTTGAGACAGGGTTTCTCTGTGTAGCCTTGGCTGTCCTGGAACTTACTCTGTAGACCAGGCTGGCCTTGAACTCAGAAATCCACCTGCCTCTGCTTCCCAAAGTGCTGGGATTAAAGGCGTGCGCCACCACCGCCCGGCCAAACCCTGCCTCTTAAAACAACAGTCACACCACTGAAGACGCAGTTGAGGCCACCCCAGTGGATCCTTTCAGCTTTCCCACCCTCTACAGAAGCGAAGCCTCAGGAAATGACCCATGCTTTTCTGCTCCCAGCTCCTACCTCCAGTAACAGAACTTGCAGGCAGAGCTTCAGGGAAGTCCGAGGGTGGAGGGAATAAAATGAGGGTGCATGTCCTACTGATATCACCTACCGGAAGCCATTCTGTGGATTCCTAGGGCTGACCAGGACACAATCCCAGGTGCGATTAGAAACATTCTGCAACAGAATCAGCTGCCCTTCCTCTCGAACACGTTCACTTGAGGTATAATCAACCAAGGACACCTCCTTCACTCGGAATGGGTTCGAGAACAAGTTGGTGACACTACTGAGGGTGTTGACGAGGCGTCCAAAGAACTGCATCCTTTGTGGGGCAGCGGGGGGACCCAGGCTGCCCCTCTGCTCTGGAAGAAAATGAAGTCTCTGGTCAGTCAGATGCAGTCTCCCACACCCATCTCACAGGAGTCCTGCACAGGCAATCCCTCTTCCCCACCAGCTCTGTGCCCTGATTCTGGACCAGCCAGAACTTGAAAGGGAGAGAAACAGGAAGTCTGATGGAAAGCTCCAGAGCCCTCAGGCCAGGCCAGGGACCACTGAGGACTAGTGCTGACAGCGAGGACAGTGGCCATGGATGTCGTGTCCGCAGCAAGGCCTGGCCAAGAGGACAGCTTCTTACCATGCAAGCTGGAGCTGACATTCTGGAGACGGCAGAACTGACCATGAGCATGCCAACTCCACAAACAAAGCCAAAGGTCCCTCACTATGACATACCAGAATGCACCACACCACGGGGGGAGGGGAGGAGCAACTGCCGCTCTGCACCCTTTCACTGGTTTCACACTGATGTCTGAAATGGCCACACAGAAACGGATCCTCAGGGTGAAAGGGAGAGCGTAGGCTCAGACTCGCCAAGTATGTGTTCGGGGATTGATGTGGATAGTGACATGTGAGTGCCTGCAGGTACTTGTGGGGCCAGGATCACCTGCAGGTATCTTCCTCGGGGGCTCTCTACCTTGTTTTTGAGACAGGGTGTCTCAGGGACCTGGAACTTACCAAGTAGGCTAGACTTGGCTGGCCTGCGACCCCCCAGGCAGTATCCTGTCTGTCTCCCCAGCACTGAGATCCAAGCACATGTCACCATGTCTGGCTCTTTGTACATGGATGTTGGGACAGACCCTCACACCAGAATGACTGGGCTACCTCCTTAGCACTGGCCCGAGAGGGAGAGATTGTTTTGTTTTGTTTTGTTTTTTGTTTCTTTTTTTTTTTTTTTTTTTTTTTTTTTTTTTTTTTTTTTTTTTTTTGACTACAGATTAAGTCAGGGTTTCTGCTATAAAAATTGTCTCCCAGTTTAGATTGGAGCCTTAGACTACGTGTTTGTGTCTACTGGGGATGGAACCCAGTGCTCCATATTCATTAGGCTCCAGCTCCAGCCCCAGAGTTAAGAGAACTGTGTTTTCTTGGACTTCCCTAGAGGCCACCCTCTACCTCTGAGTCAACAAGTCACCTATTGAAAGAATAGGTTAGGGGCTGGTGAGATGGCACAGCAGGTAAGAGCACCGACTGCTCTTCCGAAGGTCCAGAGTTCAAATTCCAGCAACCACATGGTGGCTCACAACCATCTGTAATGAGATCTGATGCCCTCTTCTGGTGCGTCTGACAGCTACAGCGTACTTATTCAAAATAATAAATAAATCTTTAAAAAAAAAAGAAAGAAAGAAAGAATAGGTTAGTCAGGCAGCACAGACAGAGCCCAGCAGTAGGATACCCTGAGGGAGCAGGGCACCTGTGTGGACATTAGATCTCAGTCTTGTTCTGTTCTGGCCCAGGGTAGGAAGAAAGGGCTAACCTTGGTGATGGAATGGAGACAAATCAAGAGGCTGGTGGAGTAAGCTAAAAACAGAGAGGGGGTCAGCCATGACACCACCTCAGGGATTCCCTTTCCAGTTTCAGCAGCTGTGGTCTAAACGCATTCACGGAACATTCCAGAAATAAGTTAATTCATTAGTTGTAAACATTATGCTCTTCTGAAAGCATGGTGAATCTTAGACCAGCCTGCTGGGTCTCGGCTGGGTGTATGTCTGTTTCCAGGGAGTCCACACCACACACATGGCCTGCTTCATTATCAGATGGTTATGGGAAGTGACCCTTGTGTTACTTAACAATGGCATCAAGGGCTAACACTGTGCTTATCTAGCACAGACCAGAGTTTGCAAGCCCTAGCACGGCATTAACTGGGCATGGAGATGGATACCTGGGATCCCAGGACCACTACAGGGATGGAGTTCAAGGGCATCCTGGTCCACAGAGTGAGTATGGGGCCAGCCTGGCACCTGAAAGACAGTATTGTTCAAACATTGGCTATCTTTACTTAATTACTGCCCCCATTTTACAAATACAAAAACTAAGACTTAGAGAAAATGACGGCATTTCCACTCTGGAAACATCCCAGAGCTATGGAAGACTTTGCTTTTCCGACAATAATGAGATATGGTGGGGAAGAGTGCAAGTCATGCCTTCTCTAACACAGGGACAGCCAAGTATGGTGGGCCACACCTGGAATCCCGGACTCAGGAGGCAAATAAAGGTGGCCAGCCCCGGCAACACTCCAAGTTCCAGGCCAGTTGTAACTGTATAGTGAGACCCTGTCTTCACAAGCCAAGATAGGCAGGGCTGGAGAGATTGCTCAAAGGTTAGGATCATTGGCCCCCCTCTTCCAGAGGATCTGGATTTAGTTCCCAAAGCCCACGTGGCATTTCATAATCATCTGAAACTCCAGTTCCAGAGGATCCAGTACCCCCTTCTGCCCTTCACGTGGTCAGGAGGTACATAGGCACACATGCAGGCAAAATACTCATATACAGAACATAAAAATAAATAAAATGTCTTACCTTAAAAATGGTAAGACATGGGGCTTGATAAAATATACCAAGAAAAAAATTAACACATTCTTACTTATAGGTGGGACTAAATTCAAACAAACAAACAAAAAAAGGAACAGTGGCTACTGGGTCAGAAAATAGAATAATATAGAACAAAAGTCACATCTGGGCATGGTGGTATATGCCTTTAATTCCAGAACTCAGGGGACAGAGACAGGTGGTTCTCTGTGAGTTTAAGGATAGCCAGCCCAGTCTATACAGTGAGTTCCATGATAGCCAGGGCTATAAAGAGAGACCCTGTCTCAAAAATAACAACAACAAAAACCAGAGATCACAAAATAGCAGTTACAGAGGATGAATCAGTCTAAACAGACAATACGAGGCTATGATTAAAAATAAGACCACTGGGTAGCAAGGTAGCCTGGTACATTAAAGCACGTGCAGCCAAGCCTGACAGCCTAGGTTGATCCTTAAGACTCACAAGGAGGAAGGAGAAAAATGACTTATAATGTCCTCTGGCCTCCACACATGTACCATACACACATGCACATGCACTAACATGTAAAATGTAATAAAATTTTTTATTACATGGTAAAATGTAATAAAAATCATATACACACTCATTATAGAATTGTTTTTAGATATCTTTGGGGGTCCATCTCATGACCTCACAAACACAAAACAAATACTCTACTGGGCTATATATATGGCCAGCCTCAGTCTGGATTTTTTGCTGAAAATATAGATCTAAAAGGATCCTGCCTCCCTCCCCAGATAGACACACATACAACCTGTTGAGGTTTGTTCTTGCTGTCTATTGAAATGCTAGGTGCAGCCCTGGAGTCTGGGCATAGATCTGTGACCCTGTCCCACGCTATTTCTGATTGGTAGATGCAGAGGGGACATAGGTGAAGTTTAGGATTCCCCTGGCTAGGGATCAGAGGAGAACCTAGAGGAAGAAGGTGGAGGAAGGAGAAGCCTCCATGGGTTAAGTAAGCCATAAAAACGTATCCCTGAGAGCTAGCCAGTTGGAGTTACGAGCAGCCCAGATGAAACATGGGGTTATGGATAGGAAAGTAGATCCTAACAGCACAGAGGGTAGATACCTGTCCAGCTGCTGGCTAAGGCTTGCTTACTGTAGATAGTGTGTGTTTAATCTGGGAACTAAACAGTCAAAGGAGGGGTAGAAACCCTGGCTTGGGATTAAAACTTTCTACAACACACACAAACACACAAACAAATAAATGAGTGCACAAACGTCAAAGTGTGTGTGCTATGTGAGCCAGTGGCAAGAATACGAGTGCTATGGCCCCTGCATCCTTCCATCATGTGGGTGCCAAGAATCCAACTCAAGCTGTCAGGCGAGGCAGCAAATAAATGCCTTTACCCACAGAGATATCCTACAGTCCCCCCAACACTTTGCAAGAAGACAATCGTACAGGGTATGTTGGTACACACTTATGATCCCAGTCCTTGGGAATCTAAAGCAGTTGGGTCACCATGCGATTGAGGCCAGTCTGGTCTCACAGTGAGCTCTAGAACAGAGTAGACTTGTCTCAAGTAACAACGAAAATCTTTCCTTTTGAGCCGGGCGGTGGTGGCGCACGCCTTTAATCCCAGCACTTGGGAGGCAGAGGCAGATGGATTTCTGAGTTCGAGGCCAGCCTGGTCTACAGAGTGAGTTCCAGGACAGCCAGGGCTACACAGAGAAACCCTGTCTCAAAAAAAAAAAAAAAAAAAAAAAAAGGAGGAAGAAAGAAAGAAAATCTTTCCTTTTGTACTCCAGCAAGTACTCTATGTGTGTCATTGCAATATGTGCATGCTTAGGTGTGTGCGTGCATGTGTGTGTGTGTGTGTGCATGGAGGCCAGAGGTCAACCTCAGCAGCCATTGCTCAGGATTTTGAGATAAGGCCTCCTCAGCGGCTCCTGGAGTTAGCTAACTAACTTGCCATGCAAGTTCTTGGGATTCCTCCAGCTCTAGAATCATAAGCACACATGGCCACTGAGGATTGAACTCAGGTCCTCCTGCTTGTGAGAGCCACTCTTTACCGACTGAACTATTTCTCCAATAAATTCTATGTGACTGGGCATGCCTGACCCCTCCCTCAGCCCCATCCTGGGGGCTTTCCCAAGCTCATATCACTTCTTCTGCACAGCCACCCTCCAACACAGTTATCCTCACTTATAATAGGGAGAGGCTAAGGGACAGAAAGGCAGTGAAATGCCCAAGGTCACACAGCTGACAGGGACAGGAATGAGTGGGATAGCCCAAGGTGAGCAGCTCTAGAGTCTAGGCTTCTTTAGAAGGCTGCCAAAGTCTCTCACCCTATGCCAAGCATGGCTGATTCAAGATTCTTGTGATGATGTGCCAGGTAGTGGTGGCACAGGTCTTTAATCCCAGCGCTTGGGAAGCAGAGGCAGGCAGATTTCTGAGTTAACCAAAATAAAAAAAAAAGACTCTTGTGATGAAATTTAAATGAGTAAATATTTTGCACAATCTAAGGACTGGCAAGATAGCTCACTGGGTAAAGGCAGTTACCATGCAAGCCTGGAAACCTGAGTTCAATTCTTTTTTTTTTTTTTAAAGATTTATTTATTTTATCTTATGTATACGAGTACACCATTGCTCTCTTCAGACACTCCAGAAGAGGGCATCAGATCCCATTACAGATGGTTGTGAGCCACCATGTGATCGCTGGGAATTGAACTCAGAACCTCTGGAAGAGCAGTCGGTGCTCTTAACCGCTGAGCCATCTCTCCAGCCCGAGTTCAATTCTTGGAATCCATGTTAAGGAGGAATGAACAAACCAATTCACCTCTGACCTCTACATGCGCACCATAGCACTCATTCTGCTCCCCACCAACACAAATGAAAAAGTAAATTAAATCCAAAATTTAAAAAGACATAGATAAAAGCAGCATACCAGCAATCTGGAGGGGATGAAGGTCCTGATTAATGAATAATACTGTTGCTTTTCTTCATTTTCCAAATGGCACACAAAATTCCTATGGTTTTATAGAAAGCAGGTGTTTCATGCAGATCTGCCAGAGGTCCGGCCAGATGAAGAGAGGTGCTCCAGGGAATGGAGGAGGGTGTACCCCAGAGCCCCACTGGTTTAAACCTACTTGACAGTGGACCAGCAGCCTCGCTTAGAGGAAGGTCCTCGCCCCAGCACCCTCTGGTAGAGAGACACGTCCTATATGTTGAAAGGGCTGGCTTCTGTCCAGCCTCCTGGGGCCAGTGTAACACAGGATATGACACAGTAACTAAGGAAAAGACCAGACGCCAGCCCACTGTGACACACCAACAGCAGCCATTGTTCTCTTCAGGTGGGAGAGAGGAAATGAACTCCATGGACCCACAGGCCACATCCTGGAACAAGCATGGCAGAAATGCTACAAAGCATTTATGTGCCTTCTTCTTGCCATCTTGTCCCTACCATCTCAGTTGGGTTGCCATCAGAGTGTACAAGGGATCTTCCACTGGGGACATCCCTCCCCACCTTTTGGGCTTAGTTTCACAGTTTTTACATTCCTATAACGTTGTCTTTTACTGCTGACAACTGTCACTACTGCTCTGCCCCAGAGCTGGCTCCTTGATGAGGTCACCTGACACAGACCGCCCGTTTCCAGCCAGAGGTGCCACAACTGAAAAGGAACGAGCCTAAGCTATCCATGGTGACAATGCCAGACCTCTCCCCTTGTCTCTGTAACCCACTCCCTGCCAGGGGCCCAGGTCCTCCCCTTGTCTCTGTAACCCACTCCCTGCCAGGGGCCCAGGCCCTCCCCTTGTCTCTGTAACCAACTCCCTGCCAGGGGCCCAGGTCCTCCCCTTGTCTCTGTAACCCACTCCCTGCCAGGGGCCCAGGCCTCTCCCCTTGTCTCTGTAACCCACTCCCTGTCAGGGGCCCAGGCCC
>NW_022196893.1:10038053-10048212 GCF_008632895.1 Mastomys coucha
CTCTGTGACCCACTCCAGGCTCTCCCCTTGTCTCTGTGACCCACTCCAGGCTCTCCCCTTGTCTCTGTGACCCACTCCAGGCCTCTCCCCTTGTCTCTATAACCTGCTCCCTGTCAGGGGCCCAGGCTCTCCCCTTGTCTCTGTAACCCACTCCCTGTCAGGGGCCCAGGCTCTCCCCTTGTCTCTGTGACCCGCTCCAGGCCTCTCCCCTTGTCTCTGTGACCCACTCCAGGCTCTCCCCTTGTCTCTGTGACCCACTCCAGGCTCTCCCCTTGTCTCTGTAACCCACTCCAGGCTCTCCCCTTGTCTCTGTGACCCACTCCCTGTCAGGGGCCCAGTGTGCTTCCTTGGTTTGTTTCTGGAAAATAGATGGTGCCTGTGGGCATCTAAGGCTCTCCTGGAGGAACTGAAGACAAGAAGACCAGAGAAGAGTATACTCACATCAGAGACAGTGAGATTATATTCAGGGAGGGCCTCAAAGGGAGGGTTCATATGACACACTATGGGAATACACTGGCCACTAAAATGAAAACCAAACAAGAGCCCTGGAGGGACTGTGGAAGGGTCTGTGGTGAGTCCCCAGGAGGGGCTACTTGGGTTCATGAGCGCCAGGCCCAGGCTCTGCTCAGAGTGTGTGGTCCCTGGGGAAGGGCACTGGGGGACAGGACTCTAGTTCTAAGGAGAGACAGAAGGCAGCCGGGGGAATGAGGAGAGGCCCTCGTGGCATGCACAGCAGAGGTCACAGATGGGAGGACAGAGGCAGGCATGGCCACCATGGGCAATCACTGTCATCTGGACCAGCTGAGGGAGGTCTGCATCTGCCTCAGCCATGAAGGTCCTTGGGCGGGTCTCAGGGAGACTGCTCTCACTCTTTGGGTCGCTCTTCTGGCAAGGCTGCCCGCTGTTTGCCCTCCCTCCTCACTTTTGGATGGTTTCAGGTAGAAGCTGCTTGGTGGGAGCCATGATCCATCTGGTCCATGCTATGATCCAGAATGTCCTCCCTGCTAAGGCGAGCCTTCCCACTCCCCATTCATCATTCTGGGTACACAGTCACTCTAAAGGCAAAGTAAGCCCTGGACTGGCCACTCCCTACAATCTGGCACTTAACACATTTTTTTTCCTTTTTTGGTCTTTTGAGACAGGGTTACTCTGTGTAGCCTTGGCTGTCTTGGAACTCACTCTGTAGATCAGGCTGGCCTTGAACTCATAAATCTGCCTGCCTCTGCCTTCCAAGTGCTGGGATTAAAGGCGTTCGCCACCACTCCTGGCAACACATTTCAAAAATGGAGGTGCATGAGTCTAGGTGGTGGTCTAGCCTTACACACATGGCTCCTCTGTGGCTGTCTAGCACACAGACTACAAACTGAATGACCATATCTCCCTGCAGAATGACAGTCCCTCACTGCTGACTGAAGCTATGCCCTGTAGATCTCCAATACTTCAGAAAGCCCAAACTCTAGAGCACGTGTCAGAATCCCCAGAAGAGGCCCAGCCTGTACTGCAGCCCCTGACCCAATTCTAGTCATTCAGTCTCAGTATTATCTCCCAGACAAGTCACATGTGTGCCTCAGTGTCCCTAGGTGCTCCTGTACCTTCACTCCCTGGCCAGCATCACTCCTACCCCCTTTTAACATCTCTCTCATGATCAACAAGGGGCATGCACTTGAGAATAAACCTTTCCTTTCTTGTCTCTCAAGAACCAGTTTGGAGGCCACTTCCTCCAGAAAGCTCTTTTCTCCCCTCAGCCTTTCACTTGGCAACCCCACTCCATGGGCTCCCTCACAGAGAACCATGACACTGTCTGAATCCTTAGAGTGCATGGCACTCACTTTTAGCAGCTGTTTGATGTAAGTGAACAAATCAATGGATGTCTGTGAGCCACCAGCCGGTGTCCCTGAAGCAGTGGGACAGGGATCCCACGCTCCTGCACATCAGGCTCTCACTCTACAAAGCAAGGTGCGTGAACCTAGCCTCCAGCTTTCCTCCAAGGGCCACCTACTCCCCCACCAGGACTCCAGCACTGCTGGTCCTAGGAATGCCTGTGGGTGCTGGACTGGTTGCTTCCTCCTGGGAAAATCAGTTTTACCACCACCGTAGATAGTACCAACATGCAATCTCGTTTTTAGCATTTTTAGAGATGGAGCTGCCTCCACCTGACCCAGACAAGCATGGAGGGAGGAGAAACAGGCCAGAACACCTGAGCCGATCTCAGGGCATGGCGGTAGGGGCTTCCAGGAGCACACCCAAACACACAGAACTGCCCGTTGATTCCCACAGCATGTCTCATGATTAGATTACTGGGTGTCACCCTCCTGAGCAGCTGATGCCTGTCCCTGTCTACCCCACCACACTCCCATGGCTGCAGGCTGAGGACCTGAGGTCACTCTTGACTTCCTGCTGTTTTCACATCGGTTCACACTGGCCAGGAGAGCACATCCTCCACACTGACCACACTTACGCACGTGTGCACACAAACATACACACAAACACATACACACACACACACATACACATACACACACACACACACACATATATACATACACACACATACACACACATACACATACACACATACACACACACACACATACACATACATACACATACACACAGACACACACACACACACACAGAGACACATATACACATACACACACACACACACACACACACACACACATACACATACACACACATACATACACATAAACACAGTGTGGCAACTCCTTCCATAGTATCTTAGTGATAACACTCTACTGGGTGACTTGGAAATCCCTCTTAAGCATGCCACCATACTCACATTTAACAAGTAACCCCTAGGGAGGGGAAATGTCCTAAGCCAACAGAAGGAACCCTCAGACAACGTGACAGTCTCATGGCTGGTGTCACATTGCAGGGCACAGGAGGAAAGGTAGGAAAGGCATTTGCTCTATGAGCAAAGGAATTCAGCAACATGGCACACTGAACAGTGCCTGCCGTTTTCCCTTGGGCATAGCTGCCTGGGGGCAAGTCACTGCTTCTTCCCTCAGTGCTGGGAGATGGCTAGAAGTTCAGAGCACTTGATGCTCTTGAAGAGGACCAGGGTTCAGTTTCCAGTACCTACACGACAATCCACACCTTCTTTTTATATATAAAAATAAAATATTTTTATTTTATGTATGTGAGTACACTATTGCTGCCTTTAGACACACCAGAAGAAGGCATCAGATCCCATTACAGAGGGTTGTGAACCACCATGTGGTTGCTGGAAATTGAACTCAGGACCTCTGGAAGAGCAGTCAGTGTGCTCTTAACCACGGAGCCATCTCTCCAGCCCCGACATCTTTAATTCCAGATCCATGTGATACCAGCACACTATTCTAACTTCCAATACACATACACACCAGGCATAGCATGGAGTGTACTTACATAGATCTGGGGAAAACATTCATATGTATACAATAAAAATAAATCTCTTTTAAAAAATAATAAATTGGAGACTCTCTACACTGAAAATCTAGCCCCAAACTTGTTAGCATGGCTCAGGCAAGGGAGGTCACGGGCCTCCCTTCCCCATGCTAAGTGGGAACAGTGGGCAGGGCGCTAGCTACATCAATATTTGCTCAGTGGAAAATGAGCGGAGAGTAAAGGTAACAGAAATAAAAGGGCCTGGTTGTCAGGGCGATTAATAAACACTGAAAACGAACAAAGGGATTGCTCTCCCGCCTTTTGCTCCTCTCTCTCCCTATCCTCCAGCCCTTTCCCTCCTGCCTATAACACAACACTAAAGCCAGGAGCTTGTACAGGGCCACGCTGGTCACCAAGCCTTGTCATCTACATCTTCTCATTCAAATACTGAACCTCATGGCAGCCATTAAGTGGGCAAAAAATACAGTCCTATCTGGTACAGTGAGCAAACAGAGCCTGGCCTCCAAGTTCCAGAAACGCGAAGGCAGAGACCAGAACAAAACACTGCACTAGCCCAAGGGTGGAGCTTCAACGATGCCAAACCAAACCTGCCCAATCATGTCGGGCTGGGCAAGAGGGCAGGTGAGGGAACTTTAGAGGAAGGATTGGTATTTGTGATAATGTGAATTGTCCATTAAAAATACAGGCACAGATCCATAAACCCTTGTGCCCTCCCTGTCGCACTCACACCCAATCCCTAGTCACATAGTCACCTGGGTCACAGGCTCCCTGTCGCCAACTTCCAGGTCATCGGAGGGAGCTGGAGGTGAACCCAGGATTGGAGGCTAGAGAACTGGGAAGATGACACGTGGGAGCAGATGAAAACTGGAGGCACAAGAGAAGATAAGCAAGGGAGTTAGAAATGGGGACTGGGGCGGGGTGGGGGGCACAAAGGGAGGGACGCAGGAAACAGGTGGCGTGGGGGAAATCGGGCAATGAGGCAGAAAACCAGGAGCACTTAGAAGCGCAGAGGGAGGAGCTGGGGACAGTGGACAGTCCAGGGTGAAAGTTGGGCAATGAATTGGGAGAAGGGTTGATTTAGGAAGTTAGGGAAATTGAGGGCAGCAACGGAGAAGAATGCGGTCACCGGATGGGAGTTGGGGACGCTAGGGGATGAAAGGACAGAAGCCGGGAGCACTCAAGGAGTTAACGGAGGCCATGCCTCAGAGTCGCAGACATGAGGACGGTCCTGAGCAGGGTCCGGGTGACGACATCCAAGGCAGAGGCACCGGGAAGCTTTGGGGAGGGCACTCAGGCCCCGCCCCCGCCGTGCCGTCACTCACCTTGGCTTACTCAGCACTTCTCTGCCCTCTACTTCCGCAAACAAACGCGCCCGACCACGTGACGCCGCCGCGGCTCTCCACCAATCCGCTGAGCCCGTGCTGTGGCCCCGCCCCCAAGCGCGGACCTCGCACGCGGTCAGGCGCCGCCATCTTCTATAATTGCCCAATGGAAGCCGCTTCTGTTGCCAGAGGGGGCGGTCGGGCTTCCGGCTGGAGCCAATCCTGCGTGGCTGATGGCGGCCATGCCCGGGTCGGGCGGAAGTTTCTCGTGACTGCAGATTGGCTGACGTGTTGGTCAGGGGCTGGAGGCTGTTCCTGGCTCCCTCTGATCTCAAGGAACCCAGGGTGGCTGGGACTCTGAGCTTTTTGTTTATGACAACACATGAAGATAATAAAGGAAGTCAATAAAGCCACGGAATATAACTGGGAAGAACCTGCTTTGACGTTGCCAGGTTCTCTCCAACCAGATTGCAAATAAAAATGTGGAAGCTGGGCAGTGGTGGCGCACGCCTTTAATCTCAGCACTTGGGAGGCAGAGGAGTTCCAGGACAGCCAGGGCTAAACAGAGACACCCTGTCACGAAAAAACAGTAAATAAATAAATTAAAGAGGGGACACCTGGGGGGGGGAGAGGAATCAGGATGTAAAGTGGATAAATGAATTTTAAAAAAGAATAAATAAGAGAATCTACACAAGTTAATAAAACCAACTGCAGTTATTAATAACTGTATAGAGCTTTACCAATGAGAGAGAATGGTGTCACCATCATCCATGGAAAGTGAGGTTAATGGGTAATGTCCCCACTGTGCAGAGGAGAAACCGTTCCCTTAAGCTAAAATTTAATATTTGTTCAAGTTTTAAATTTGATCTGAGAAAAAGAGATGAAGATTTTTCTCAATGAACATACCTTGCCCTTCATACCCGCCCCCCCCAAAGAAGTTAGGGAGGGTAATGGCTGTCAGGAAGCCCACAAAAGACAGGGCATCCCACCCAGTACCAGAAGAGTTAATAAGGTAAGTGCCATTCATAAGCAAACACCCACCCCGTGTTCAGAAAGGCAGGTTTGACCACACTGCTGCACAACCGAATCTGAAACAGAGGTGTGAGTCGGGGGGACCAGAAACACTCAGACATCCCAAAACACAGTCAGACAGCAGAACCTTGGCTACTGATCAGGCAAAGTGTCCTTTCTGTTGCTACTTCCGGCTAATGCATGACATCCTCAAGAAAGGGAACATGGGATCGTTTGGAAGCAGTGAACGAGCATGATAGAAAAGCTAAGGATGGGGCAGCTCAAGGCAGCTCGCTCCAGCTCACTTCAGTAGGGTCTTAAATGGGAGATGTTAGCACCACAGATCAAAGGGCATCTCCTGGGTGGGAGAGGTGATGCAGAGGACACTTGATGCTCTTGCAAAGGACCAGAGTTCTGTTCCCAGCACCACTTCCAGGTGGCTCATAACCACCTGCAAGTCCAGGTCCAGGGGATCCAGCACCCTCTTCTGGCCTCAGATCCTCTGCCCACAGATACATATATAAAAAAATAAAACAAATCTTTTTTTAAAAACAATTCTCCCCAGAAATATACTCAGCCCTGCAGCTATTAAACACCATGGTGCTTCCCAAGAACTCAGAGGTCACAGTAGACTGAGTTCGCTCCCTTGGAGAAGCAGACAGAAAGCCGTCTATTAACAGGACAAGCTTACACTTACTGTTTCCATGGTTACGCCTCTGAGGAGTAACACTATCATTCCCACTTTGTAGACAGAGACACTGAGGAGAGGAATCAGAGTCTCGTGCATGTCAATGAGAGAAGCAGCAAGGCCAGTCTTGTGTTTTCTGTTTTTTTTTTTTTAAATGAAAGATATATATTTTTTTAAGATTTATTTATTTTATGGATGTGAGTACTGTCGTTGTCAGACACACCAGAAAAGGGCATTTGAACCCATTACAGATGGTTGTGAGCTACCATGTGGTTGCTGGGAACTGAACTCAGGACCTTTGGAAAAGCAATCAGTGCTCTTGACCGCTGAACCATATCCCCAGCCCCCCTGTCTTACGTTTTTATTCACCACACGCCAGGCAATGTTCTTGGTGCTGATGAAACTGTAGCTAATAAACCAACTCGGCCCCAGTCCTGATGGCGGTGACATCCTAGCTCTCGAAGATGTTCTAGTTTGCTTTCCTGTGACTGCAGTGAGATGCTGACCAGAACCAATTTGGAGAGGAAAGAGTTTGCTTGCTTACAGCTCTCAGGCCACACCCCATCACTGAGAGAAGCCAGGGCATGAACTCCAGGCAGGAACCTTGGAGGCAGGACATACCTGAAGCAGAGGCCATGGAGTTGGCTTTTTTACACAATCCAGGCCCATGGGATGGCACCACCTACAGTGGGCTGGGCCTTCCCACATCAGTCATTAATCAAGAAAATGACCTCACAGACTTGTCAACAGGCCGATCTGTTAGAGACAATTTCTTGGGGTGTTCTCCTTCAGAATGATTAGCTTTTGTCAAGTCAACAGAACAATAGTCATCAAAACAGGCAGTAAGCAAGATGCAGTAGCGGCAAAAGTCAGTCTATGGAGCAAGATCCAGGACAGCCAAGCTTAGGCAGTAAAGGAATTGGGGGAAAAGGGGAGCTAGTGATAATGGAGTAGAACAGGGGGGGACAATGTTCCAGCTCCTGCAAGCAGCAGAACTCTGCAGCTTCTGCCATGTGTCTCTGGCCTTTATATTCAAGAGGAGAAGGAGACTACAGGGACCATTGATGCTGGTTAGCTGGAGCTAAGAAATTAGTGTTGATTAAGAAGAGACCAGCATCACTAAATGAAATCTTCTGGGAAGTGTTTTCTGAGAGCACAGAAGAGGCTGTGTTCCAGAGATAGCCAAGGTTGTACCTTGTGCTGCAGTAAGACTTAGTAAATGTGTAAGAGTTACCCAGGTGGTACTGATTTTGAAGGCATGAAGAGTTCATGAAGAGCAGCTGAGGCTCAACATTTGAGAGGCCATGGGAGGCCATTGGTGAAGGTGCAGCCTCAGCTGCAATTGATGCCCCAGGAATGAAGGGATCATGCAAAGGAGTTGAGGCTTGGCACCATGAAGAGAGCCTATGAGAGGCTATTGGTGAAGCCAAGTTGTAGTAGAAGACCCCAGTGTATTGAAGATGCCAGTACCATGGGATGATCACCAAGAACAGCATTGGCAGTGGAGTGGATCAACCTGAACTTAGAGTGCTATAGAGGGCAGAGCTAGAGAAATGATGCCAGCCCTTTGGAGGAGCCCAGAAGATCATGTGTGGATCTCAGACATTGGAACAAGAAACTGTGAAGCTGAAGTTGACTTGGGGACCCCATGATGTTAAAGATGCCAGAGCCACAGGATGCCTGCCAAGGAGAGCTACTAACAGGGAGTGGAACCAGCCCAGGAGAAAGAACTTTACTGCAGTCAACAAAGATGAAAAAGGAGTGGAAGATCTGAAGACCGTTTTGCCATCAGACATGGAGATGCAGAGTTTGGAGTTTGCCCAGCTGGTTTCCTGTCTTGCTTTGGGGATTACAGTTAAGTGACTGAATGAGTCTCAGAAGAGACTTTGAACTTTGAACTTTTAACATTGTTGAGACTACTATACACTACAGGGACTTTAGAAGTTGGATTAAATGTATTTTGCACTATGCTATGTTTAGGTATGGCCCCCATAGACTCACATTTGTATAAGCCTATGGGGGCCAGGGAGTGAAATGTGATGGTTTCCATATGAATTGACTTCCCAGGGAGTGTCACTATTAGAAGGTATAGCCTTGTGGCAGGAAGTGTGTCACTGTTGGGGTGGACTTGGAGATCTTCCTCTTAGCTGCCTGAGGATGTCCAGCCTTCTTGGCTTCCTTTGGATCAAGATGTAGAACTCTCAGCTCCTCCTGCACCATGCCTGCCTGGATGCTGCCATGTTCCTGCCTTGATGATACTGGACTGAACCTCTGAAGCTGTAAGCCAGTTCCAATTAAATGTCATTTATAAGAGGGGAAAAAAAGGTGCAGTGGTGAAAGGCAGTGTGCTTAAAGTCTTTGCTCACATTGTCCTGGCATAGCAGGCAGTGGTGATGGGGCAGCCCCTGGAGACAGGGCCTCGGGGAGCCCCTGCAACAACCTGAGAAATGGTGTTTTAGAGACTTGGACTGAAGTGAAACCAGTATTCTTGACTTTGCCAAAGGGGGAAAAAGAATTCAGGATGAGCTATTATGAGACAGAACTGGGGTTTATTAGGAGGAAATTTTAGGGCCGTTCTGCATAGGTGTCGGGGAGAGAGAACACACTTAACAACAGGATAGCAAAGCTGGGCGTGGTGGCACATGCGTGCTTGGGAGAAAGAGGCAAGTAGGACTCTGAGAGTTTAGGACTACATAGTGGGACCTTGTGAAAGCAAAGGGAAACAGATAGAGGGATAGAGAGGAGTGTGTAGTATACACATATATGGCTATAATTTCTTTTTTAAAAAGATTTATTTATATTATTTATATGACTACTCTGTCACTGTCTTCAGACACACCAGAAGAGGGCATCAGATCCTATTACAGATGGTTGTGAGTCACCATGTGGTTGCTGGGAATTGAACTCAGGACCTCTGGAAGAGCAGTCAATGCTCTTAACCACTGAGCCATCTCTCCAGCTCCAGCAGTGATTTCTTAAAGGAGGGGCTGCTCCCAAGTGCCCTAGCACATGCAGTGGCTTTCTGTGTGTGATCACGTGTGTCTGCACAGGAGCACTAGTGAACAAATGTAGATATCAGAAGACAACCTTGGCTGGCAATCCTCCATTTCTACCTTTAATGCCTGCTCTCCGGGCTGTAAACATAGCTTGCCACAGCAGTTAAGGGCACATGCTACACACTTCCAGAGGACCACATTTGATCACAGCACCCATGTCTGCCTCCTCACAACTCCCTGTAACTCCAGCTCGCTCAGGGGAGTCCTACTCCTTTGTCCTCTGTAGGCCCCTGCCCTCATACCTACACACAGAGACACTCACATACCTATTAGAATGAATATAAATAAATCCTTTTTTAACCTCTCTCAGGGTTAAAAGCTCTGTGGTTAAGAGCACTGTCTGTTTTCCCAGAGGTTCTGGGTTCAATTCCCAGCACCCACATGGCACTCACAACTGTCTATAATAGGATCTGATGCCCTCTTCTGGCAAGCAGTGTACATTCAGGTAGAGTATCAGACAGAAAATACATAAATAAATACAATTTAAAGAACTCTTCGTTTTCCACTGTATGTACCAGGCTAGCTGGCTTGTAAGCTTTCAAAGATTCCCCTGGTTCCTCCACTAATCACAGTGCATAGGAGGGCTGGGATTACAGACGAGGTTTAAAAGATTTTAGGGACCTGAACTCAGGGCCTCAAACTTACATGGCTCCCACTGAAGTTTCTTTTTT
>NW_022196893.1:10048251-10080733 GCF_008632895.1 Mastomys coucha
GTTTTTCAAGACAGGGTTTCTCTGTGTAGCCCTGGCCATCCTGGAACTCACTCTGTAGACCAGGCTGGTCTCAAACTCAGAAATCCGACAGTCTCTGCCTCCCAAGTGCTGGGACTAAAGACATGGACCACCACAGCCCAGCAAAGTTTCCCTATGAAGTTTCCGTTTTTTTTTTAATGAATGGAGTCATAGGATGGCTCTGTAGGAACCTTGGACACGTTTGCAACCCCATAAAATAAAACCGTGAGTCAAAGAGTTTTTCTGAGAGTTCATATTCTGTCATATACCCTTAATCTTTAAACAGGATTAATTGTTATCATTTAATGGAATAAAAAAAAAGAACTAAAAGGAAGGACATGACTGCCCCTCAGTATGGTGGAGGAGAAGGTTTATTGTAGATAAAAGGGAGAGCATAGGTGATAGGAGACAGAGCCATCTGGGAGTGTCTGGAGTGGACTTGATCAGACTGAGCTGCGTTTGAGAAGGGCAGGGAGGGGGGTATGAGGGAGAGGCTAGAGAGAGGAAGCAGGTGCAGTAGCCAAGAGGACAAGAGGTAAAAATAAAAGGGGGTCAGGCAGGTAACCAAAATGTCTGGATTATGTAGGAAAGAGCCTCTAGGGGAGGGGCAGCCCAGCCCTAGGCTGAAGAGTTCAGGGTTGAAGGTGGGGTATGCCATCAGGGAGGACCTTGTAACAGGTAGGGACTGAGGGATGCTGGGAGAACTGGGAGAACTTGGTGGCCAGGTGATACGTTTTATTGTCCCCATAGGCAAACATCACCACAACCATTGTTCATTCCGCCGGAATTGTTGATCCTCAGATGACAAGAGACTTCTTCCATGTTTTGCCTCAGATTCCTAGTCTTGCTGTCCTGTCTCAGACAGACCCCAAAATGTAGGCTCTAGAGCCAGGAGTTTGCTGAGACCGGCAGGTGGTGAAGGCTGGCTTAAGCTTCAGACAATATGGAAGTGGTGGCGCTATCAGACAGGTATGAGTCAGCTGAAACATGGTGCATGGGTGAGGCTATGTGTCAGCACAAAATGGCTGATAGTGATTGTCCAGGGAACCTCAAAGTAAACAGTGATATAATCTCTTATATAATTATTCTTGGCCGAGCGCCTCTTGTGTGATTTTTGTATAAACATGGCCTTAAGGTCAGAGCTCTTATTAGTCCTTCGCTTTGGCCTCCGCCAGCCTGCCTGTGTGTATTTGCTTTTAGGGTTGTGTATCTACCTCTATACAACTTGTGTACTACTGGTCTGTGAGTCCTGGCATATGCCTGGGTGCCTGCCGGCCGTTTTCTGCCTAATTACTTTGGCCTGTAGTGAATAAATTATGTCTTCTCTGCCTATGGTTCCTCACTGTCCTTTCGACCTCTCAACTCCTGTGACCCTCTTCTTTTCCTGGCCTTAGAGCGTGGACCCCACAACGAGCCAAGGGCATTAACCTTCTACTTGCCATTCATTTGAATAGTTTTATGTTTATATAAAAAGCTGGCTAGCCAGATGTGATAGACATTACTTTTAGTCCCAGGACTCAGGAGGCAGAGGGAGGAAGGCTGAACCCTGAAGGCCAGCATGGGCCACACAGTGAGTCGATTTCATCATTGGAAATATCTCTGTGTGAATGGGCAGGAAAGGTTGGAAAAGTAGTGTCTTATAGACGACGTGTACTATGGCGTCAAAGCTGGGAAGAGACATGGGGGAGGGTTCCAGCAGATATTTCTCCCCACCCCCCCACCCCCCCACCCCCACCCCCACCCCCGCCGTGGCAGGAATCTAGCCCAGATCTCTGTGGGTATGCTAGGAAAGTGCTCTGCCACCAAGCTGTGCCCCCAGACCCTGAAGCTTTTAGAGGGATGTTCTCACTGAGACAGGAGACTACATAAAGACACAAAAGAGCTGGGGAAAGCCAGGCTTACCTAGGGAAGAGTACCCCAGATGAAGGGAGGGTGCAGACAAAGGCCCCACACCAGGCGTGTGCCTGGGTTTTTCCAAGAGAAGTAAAGAGGCTATCTTGGCTGGAATAGTGTGAGCAGGGTGCTGGTGGTGTAGGTAATGAGGGTGTCAAACCCATAAGACTTCCTGAGTATCTTAAGATTTTAGTTTACACTCCCAAAGCAATAGGGAGCCATGGGAGGATTCTTAGCAGAGGAATGGCCAGATGGATTTTACATTTTAACAGCATATCAGTGCTGAGAGAACAGGCTGTAAAAGCAAGGCAGCACCAGGAGGCTGCTGGGGAAACAGTGGTCCCTCGGGACAGTACCTCACTCAATCATTCAAGCAAGACAATCACCCACCGTGGCCCTGGTTGGATAAAAGTTGTGAGGCAAAGGAAGGTCATACCTCGAAGGCACCAATGATCCTTTCTGTGAGATACCCCGTGAGCAGGAGCGGTCACGCCATCCTGAGGCCACCTGTTTCTGCCAAGTTTTACTGGATCCCTGTCACACCAACTGTTTCAGGTTAGGAAAGTAAGAGCATTCTAGTGGGAAGGAACCGTGCAGGGAGAGAGCTAAGGCCAGCATCTTGATGTGGACTGGGGATAAGCATAGCTAGAAGCTGGTGTGTGAGCTAGTGAGCAGACCACGGGGGTCAACTGCGGTCCAGAGGACTGGGCTGTGGCTGCAGCCCTGTTTCTGCAGGCAGTAGGATTGCTTATGCAGAACAGTGTGGAAAACCCTCTAGCCATATAAAGGGTGCCGGTGGGGGAGGGAGGGGCAGGGTAGAGGCCAGAGACAGCTGTGTGTGGTTAAGCTAATTTTGTGGCTTCTAAGGGGTAACTGGGGCTGTGTCCTTCTGTCCTCCTCAGGAAGGAAGCGACAGTCACATGCACTCCCATCCTGAGGGGAAAACCTGGCCCTGGTCAGGAAAGGTGGGATTTCCCATGGTGGAGACCCTTGCCCACATGTGCAGCACATGATGGGGTCACCTGGGCGGCTTCCCTGTGTTCAAATGTAAATCATATTGGTAGTTCTAGGGTCAGAAGACAAGGAGGCTGGGCTAATACATTCAGAAGCTCATAGCTCCAGGCACCAAAACCAGGAGGCTCAGAGCCCCAAGTCCTCCACTTGGAGGCTCTGTTCTGAGTGGCCTGGCACTTGGCAGGTGGTGAAATCCTGGGTTTTCACCAGCAACTGCCAGTAGCGACAGTCAGTGCCAGCTGGTGCCATAGCTCCCCAGCATAGGGTGTGGAGACTTGTGACTTCTAACAGAGATTAGTGTTGCCACTTGTGGGTTTTTGTTTGTTTGTTTGTTTTTGTTCTTTTCTTTTCTTTTCTTTTTTGGTTTTTCAAGACAGAGTTTCTCTGTGTAGCCCTGGCTGTCCTGGAACTCACTCTGTAGACCAGGCTGGCCTCAAACTCAGAAATCCGCCTGCCTCTGCCTCCCAAGTGCTGGGATCAAAGGCGTGCACCACCACTGCCCGGCTTGTTTTTGTTATTTTCAAGACAGGGTTTCTCTGTTGAAGTTATGCCTGGTTTTGCCTGCCAGCCCTCCTTGCTCCCAGAAATAAAACTCAGACTCAAAATATATTTATAAATACCTTGATCAGACTCTCCTCTGACTAGAATCATAACTTAAGATAACCCATTTGTGGGCTGGAGAGATGACTCAGCCGTTAAAGGCTAGGCTCACGACTAAAATATAAAATAACCCATTTATTTTAACCTACATTCTGCCACGTGGCTGGTTACCTGTGCTCAGGTACTATGTGTCTGTCTCCTCTTATCTTGCTGGGGCCCATCTCACCACACCTGGCTCCACCCCAGAATTCTTTCTCCTTCCAGATGTCCCACCTTCTATTGCCTGCTCAAGATATAGGCCATAGCCTTTTTAATTGACTGGTGATGCATCCATTCGATACATAAGATATCCTCTCTACATTGTAGCTCTGGCTGTCCTGAGACTCTCTGTAGACCAGGCTGGCCTTGAACTCAGAGATGTGCCTGCCTCTGCCTCTGAGTGCTGGGATTAAAGGCATGTGCCGCCACTGCTAGGCAGATCTCTGAGTTCAAGACTTGACTGTTCCCTAGAGCTCTTCTGTAGACAAGATGGCATAGCCCCTGCTCTTCACTGTCTTGAATGATCGCCTCTGGAACTCTTCAGTCGCCTCTTTGGTGTTATTGCTACTGCACCCACCGCCACCATCTTCTCTTTGTGTTCCCGGCTCAACCCACTGAGCATATGAAAATAATCCCAGGTAGGCAAGGAAAAGCCAGCGAAAGACCATGTTTTCCCCTCATTTGTTTGTGTGTGTGTGTGTGTGTGGTAAATATTCATGAGTGTGTGGACACACATCCCCTTGCCTATGCCTTCCAAAGTCAGAGCAGGACCTTGGCGGCATCTTCTCCCTTCGCCCTTCCCTACCCCTCAGAGGATTCTCCATAGCCGAACCAGAAGTTCTCTGCTTGGCTAAGCTGATCAGCCAGTGATTTCTCAGGATCTGCCTTCCCCCATCCATCAATGCTGGGGTACAGGGATTTGTCCTCACATCCTCATGTTTGTAGAGCAAGCATATCTACCCACTGAGCTACCCCTCCCCACACCCCAGAGCCTTTTAGTGGGTAGCACAAGAGATTGCTGTCTCCCAGCTGGCTAGAAAAGCAAGTGGAACGAGGTATGGTGACACATTTCTGTAAGCCTAGCACTTGGGAGGTTGAGGCAAGAGAATTGCTCTAAGTTCAAAGCCAGCCTACCCTATGGAGTGAGATATCGTCTCCAAAATAAAAACAAAAACCAGTAGTTTGGTTATAGAGAAGTGTGTGTATGTAAGGTGTTTTCATCAATTCCAGCGTACATCTTCATGCAAATGAAGGATTATATTTACACCAATCATAGGCTTTCTGCTTTTAATAACCAAAGTTATGGTAATACTATCACTACAAATAGTATTGAGAGCGCCTGTGGGTCCACTTTGTTGTCTCCACTGTATGTCTTAGCAACAAGATGTTGATTAACACTGAGCAGACCTGCTCTATATGTAATCTGCTGGTGTCCTGAACGACCCAGCCTTCAGTACTATCAGCAATGAGTCTTCTGTTTGTAAATTATCCAGTCTAAGGCATTTTGCTATAGCAGTTTGAAAGGACTCAGATGGAGCTTGTGACAACTTGGTCAAAATCAAGAGCTGATGGACTAGGACAAGGACTCAGTAGGCAGAAGCAGTTGTTGAACATGAACAAGGACCCAAAGCCATGTGAAAAGCCTGCGGTAGCCATGTGCTCCTACAACCTAAGCACTGGGAGGGGCAGAGACTAGGGCACGGCAGGTCGCCAGCCTAGCTCCATGTTCAGGCTCAGTCTCAAAGGGATAGGGTGAAGAGCGATAGAGCAGGATGCATGGACTCTTCCTCTGGCCTCCACAGATTGCAGGTACTACACTACACTACACACACACACACACACACACTCATACACAACATACACACACATGCACACACACCAACATGCACACATGAATACACACACACATCCATACACACACGAACACACACACACACACACACACACAGGCACACACCATGAAACAATCATGCACTATGTTTTGGATTATATCAGGTGGAACAGGCAGCTGATCGATACTGTTGTTCCAAACGGTTCCTCAATTTCATTGGCTCCGTTCACTGTGAAGATGGACGGGACCTTTGTCTATTGCTACCACTTAGAGTTCAGACTGAGAGGCACTCGTGGTCACCATGGCAAGAGGTGAACTCATCTAAGCTTAGCTCTTAAAGCTACAACTCAGAAATGATGCGACTCTTGAAATTCAGGGGCCTAGGCAAGCCATGTGGCCATATTGAACTTGTAAGGTGCCCAGAAATGAAGCAGAAGAACATCTCTCACCAGATCTCGTGTGATCAACACAGCAGCAGGTTATGTTTGCTTTGTGTTGACAAAAGCCTCTGTTCTTGATCAACTATGAGTCGCAGTTTAGTCAGTCCTTGGTCAGGTTTCTCAAACCATATGCAAATGAACTTGACACAACAATACATCCTTTATAAATATTTTCATCAGAGAACGATGAGAAAAGATGGGCAATCTAATTAGACAGAAAGAAGCAAATGCTGGGTGTGGTGACACATGCCTGAAATCCCAGCACTCAGGTGGATGCAGGAAGGTTCCAAGTTCAAGGCCAACCTGGGCCACATAGTGAGCCGACTAAGCTATATTGTAAGACCTTGGAGACAGGGAAAAGGGGATGAGGGAAGGAAGAGGGTAGGGGAGAAAAGAAAGGAAGAAAGAGTTAAGAAAGAAGAAAGGGAGCCAGGCGTGGTGGCGCACACCTTTAATCCCAGCGCTTGGGAGGGAGAAGCAGGCAGATTTCTGAGTTTGAGGCCAGCCTTGTCTACAGAGTGAGTTCCAGGACAGCCAGGGGTACAAAGAGAAACCCTGTCTCAAAAAACAAAACAAAACAAAACAAAACAAAAAACGAAAGAAGAAAGGGAAGGAGGGGGAGAGCAAGGAAGAAAGAAAGCTCAGAATGAGTCAAAACTTTTTATTATAAGCTACAAAGCCCCATCTTGAATTGGTGTAAGAAAATTGCCACCAAGTAACCAGAGAATCTTTCAGAATCCAAGGAGAAAGCAGTGAGAAGGTTACATAGGCAACAGTGTAGCAACCCTGTGATGATATAGTAACCTATGACAGTGCCGTAACTGGGGACAGTGGGGTAACCTGGGACAGTGGGGTAACCTGGGACAAACCTGCGACGGTGTCATAACGCAGGACCCTATTTGGTTTCACACACTGCTGCTGTGTAGTGCTTGTGGCAGCTTAGCTCCCTAACCTGCATGGACTTTGCACACACACAAGCAATCTCTAGACAATGATCCTAGCACCCTCGGACCCCACCTGTGCGCACATATGTAGTTACTAAATAAAATGTGTTTGAAAAGGAAGAGGAAGCTGCAACCCCAAACTGCCCATGAGACAGCCATGGAAACGTGGAAGTGAGCAAGGTCCCACCTGGAGAGAGTTGGGACTTCAGGCCTGAGCCCCTGCCCACTGGGATCTGTGAAGCTGCTGGAAAAAGCATCATCAGAGCTAGTGAGTGAGAGACATTGGAGGACACTCAGATGGGGAACTAAGAGCACGGGAGGGCAGAAGAGCCTAGGGGGCTGCAGCCTTGGGGTGAGAGGAGAGCAAGGCAGTGGCAGATCCAGGAAGGTCTGCACTTTGAGCTGTATCGGGAGGGGACCATAGACGGCTCTGATCAGCAGGACAGCCAGGCCAGGACAGCCAGGCCGAGCTGAGCTTTTCAGATACTCCCCCCCAATTCTTGCATAGAGTCTTGGAACAAAGAGGACAGGCAGGTGGCTGTGGCAGTTGTCGTGGGGAGAGACAGCTTGGCTGGAAGGAAGGGCATCGCTGAGGAAAGGATGAGAAGACAGAGGAGAAGGTGATGTGAGATCATCGGAAGCGAGTCACTGCTTAGCTGTGGGAGTCAAGGCTGGGATGGATTAGACACGTGACCCGCTTTCTCCCTGAAATGGCTGGAGATGGACCGGGGTGCCACTAAGCTGCTAAAGACAGGACGGGAGTAGAGATGGCAAAGCATGGCACTGAGAACTTCTGTGACAACATTGAGCCGCGCTTGGCCTGAAGGTCAGGGGACGCCGATGCGCCCTGAGAGACAAGTGAGGCAGACACTGGAGAGTCATCAGCCTAGGATGACACCCAAAACCTGGATGAGATTCAAAAGCCCTGGGGAGAAGAGAGAGGGCAAAGGCCAGAGCTCTGAGACCCAGCTGGAATGGGGTGGGGAGGGGTGGGGCTGGACCAGAGATGGGGACTTGAAAGCTGAGGAGGAAAGAGAAAAGAAGGGACAGTACACAAAGCTACCAAGGATGTCACTGACCATGGCTGGAGGTGGACTCTAGGTACAGAAATAAAGAGATGGCTAGTGCCTCTCAGCCTATTATAGGACTGCACTGGCCAGGTTGGAGGAAGGGATGGAGATGTCTTAGGCCAAAAAGAAGGGATAGAAATGGGGTGGGAGCTGAAGGGAGGGGAGAAAGGAAAATGTAACCAGTAGGGTAAAATGGGCTGTGCTGTGGGCATAAGGGACCGGGAAGCGGACGGGTGGGCATAAGGGACCGGGGAGCGGACAGGTGAACACGTGGGTTTGAGATATGTGGTAGTTTGCTTGGCCCGGGAAGTGGCACTATTAAGAGGTGTGGCTTTGTTGAAGAAAGTGTTCAACTGAGTGCGGGGATAGGGGTGGGGGTAAGGGGCTCTGAGACCCTCCTCCTAGCTGCCTGGAAGTCAGTCTTCTCCTGGCTGCCTTTGGATCAAGAAGCTTTCTGACATGCGAAAAAATTGTGATCCTTCGGGGGATGACGCTGTGTAGTCCCAACCATGGCTGGAGCAGCTGTGGCGGTGATATGGTGGCTTCTCTTTTGAGCCTAGTGATGCAGCAGTCAGAGGAGCTCAGCGAATGATAGCTGGATCGTGGTTTACCACATTACAAGGAAGCAGCTTGCCTAGTGCAGGCTGCCAGTTAGTTCTGTTCCCACAGTCTCAAGCCTGAAATGTTCCCACATCTGAAACATTTGGATTGCCATCACACTGCCACCATTAGCACCTGATCTTAGATGACACAGGGACACTTAGGCAGGCTGGGGCTGGAAGAGGACTTGCCTAGCATGCACAAGACTCTGGGTTTGATCCCCCGTAGTGCATAACCAAGCAAGGTGATACATGCCTGTGATCCTTAGCACTCAGAAGGTGGAGGTTGAAGGATCAGAAATTCAAGGTTATTCTTGGCTACATGGGGAGTTCAAGACCAGCCTGGGATACAAAAAGACCCAGTACAAAAGAGAAAACACACACACACACCCTAAAACAAATGCATTAAAAATATGGTACAATTGGCTTTAAGGTATGTATAGAAGATACATGTGAACTTCATATGAATGTTGCCTTCAATCTTGGGCACTATGCCCCAAGTATCTTATTGAATATATGCAAATATCCCCAGACTTGAAATTCAAAATGCTTCCTATCTTCAGAGTGTTAGATAAAGGACATTCATTGTCACGGTCAGAGGAGAAAAGTCTTTTGAAGATGAAGGGTAAGTAGGAGATAAATAAGAATGTATAGAGTCCCTTACCCATGACTCCTTTCCCATGGCCTCACTTCTATGTCCTCAGCTGTGGCCTAAAAATAGTAATGTTTGTCTGGACTCAGGAGAAAAGGGATGGAGAAGCCACATTCACATCACTCTCATAATCCCCGTGACAACTATTCTATGTATCATTATCTACTGTCGCTAATCTCTTTCTTTAAAGATTCATTTTATTTTTAATTATGTGTCTGTGTGGGTATGTGCACATGAGTACAGTGTGCTTGGAGGCCAGAAGAGGGCGTCAGATCTCCTGGAGCTAGGTTTACAGGCTGTTTTAAGTTGACTGATAGGGTGATAGGAATCAAGCTCAGTTCCTCTACGAAAGCACTCTTAAACCACTGAGCCATCTCTCTAGCCCCTGCTGCTAATTTTCTAACTAAATTAAATGTTATCACAGCTGGCTATGTACAAGACGAAACAGATCTGAGGCTCAGTACTGTCACAATCCCAAGCATCCACTGGGGGACACCTCTCTAGCAGAGCCCCAGGGGAGACACTTCAGCCCTTGACTTAGCCCCAAGATCAGGTCCCCTCTGGCAAGAACTGGCTGGTAAGGCTTTACAAGCTGCTGACACCTAACTGCTAAGTCAGAGAGTTGGCTGAAGGGCACTAGGGACCCGTTACACATGGGGAACCAGAAGTCCCCATCTCCTGACTTTATTAGTCTGCCCGTGGTTCTGAGAGGGTAAGTTTTTGTGCTTTGTAGGAGGGAAGACAGAGCTTTACCTACATTGACATGTTTTAGGGGCTGGAGAGATGGTTCAGCAATTAAGAGCACTGGTTGCTCTTCCAGAGGAGCCAGGGGACGTAGCTGTGTTGGTAGACCGCTTGCCTAGCCTGTACAAAGCCCTGGGTTTGACCCCCATCAGGGTGTAGGGGCACACACGTGTAATCCCAGCACTGAGAAGGCGGAGGCCAGAGAATTAGAAGCTGGTCATCTTCAGTTAAATAAAAAAGTTTGAAGCCAGCCTGGGTGGATGATATGAGATTCTGACACAAAATGAAAGAAAGAAAGAGTTAGTTACAGAAACTATGAGAACAGGCTTAAGGCACAGTGCAGTGCTTGTGCAAGAGAAGTGTCCCATCAAGGGCACACTCATCATCATTAGTTGTCATCAATTACCAGCAGTAACTGGTGGTTGGTGGAAGCATTTGGAGCAATACCAGGTGTCAGAAGATGCTAGGAGGAGAGAGACCCACGGAAATGTGCATGCTGGCCCAGTGCTGAATGGATGTCCTGATGCTGAACAGGACCAGAATGTCTGATGACATCAGCTCAGGGAGACCAGGTCCCACGCTCTCAGTCTGCAGGTGTAAACTGAGACCCAGAGAAAATGAATAGCACCCCATGACCTGGACTGAGGTCTTCTAGAAGCCACTCCTCTGCTGTGAGCCAGAGTCTCAAGGGTCAAAGGCTGGGCAGCCATCGCTACTTACACAGCCATCGCTGAGACTCTAGCAGACAAATGGAGGACCATCTGGGCTGGGGACTGTTCTGAAGGGCTGTGTAAGCAGAGGATGATTCTCTCTCTCTCTCTCTCTCTCTCTCTCTAGAAACTGGCAACAAGGTACCTCCCTGTATGATGAGGTGTCCTGGCAGGGTGAGACCACACCCAACCTTGTGTGACTAAAGTCACTCACTGTGGGATAAGTAGGTTTCTCAGAGGGAGTGTCCTAGGAGCCCTCCTCTGCCTCTCACCCAATATTATTGATTTTCTATTACATAACAAGCATGGTAGAAAGGCTTATAGGCGTGAGTGCATGAAACTATTCCCCAGCCCACGGAGCAGGCACTGTTAATAGGCCAGCAAGCAGAGGAGGTCAGCTGAGAAGGGGCAGACCAGAACCCGACTCTACACCTGTCTTGAAAGTCTCCATGTTTTCATTATGATATAATTCAAATTTAAGGAAAGATTACAAGCTCAGTTTTTCTTATAATTGTCAACAAGGGTCCCCAAATGTTGATATTTTTTAGTAAAGTTTGTTGTATCACACTCCCTTTTATCTGTTTTCTATAACAGGGCTCTCCTGACAAAAGGTCATGGCTTGAGTGGCTTCAGAGCTGAAAACCAGGTCCTCACACCTCACATCGGAAGTGGAGGACAGAGCTACTGTAGGGTGGGTTTCTCCAGAGGCTTCACTACTGGGCTTGTGTCTTCCCAGATGTTTCTCTGTGTGGGGACTGCCTGCTCTCTCTGTATATCAACATTCTCATCTTCTAAGGGCTGAAATCAGATGAAGTTGGGGTCTACACTAAAGACCTCCTTTCTTTCCTTCTTTCCTTCTTTCTTTCCTTCTTTCCTTCTTTCCTTTCTTTCTTTCCTTCTTTCTTTCTTTCTTTCTTTCTTTCTCTCTTTCTTTCTTTTGGTTTTTCAAGACAAGGTTTCTCTGTGTAGCCCTGGCTGTCCTGGAACTCACTCTGTAGACCAGGCTGGCCTCAAACTCAGAAATCTGCCTGCCTCTGCCTCCCAAGTGCTGGGATTAAAGACGTGCGCCACCACTGCCTGCTTTAAAGACCTTATTTTAACTCACAAGTCTTTAAATCTCTTATTAAGAGCCTGGAGAGACAGCATTTTACTGATATTTCAGAGGACACAGTCCCCACAGAGCAGCTCACGACCACCTGGAACTCCATTTCTGGGGAATCTGATGCCCTGTCTGGCGTCTAAGGGCCCTGTATATATGTGATGCAAATAAGCATATACAAGCAAACATTCATGCACAACAAGTACAATAAATGTATTTTTAAAAAACATTTGGGCTGGAGAGATGGCTCAGTGGTTAAGAGCATTAGCTGTCCTTCCAAAGGTCTTGAGTTCAATTCCCAGCAACCACATGGTGGCTCAAGACCATCCGTAATGGGATCTGATGCATTCTTCTGGTGTGTGTCCAAAGACAGCTACAGTGTACTCACATACATAAAATAAATAAATCTTAAACAAACAAACAAACAAACAAAACCCCCCAAACCAGTCTTCCTTCCAAATGCAGTAGTGTTCTGACATGTTAGGTACGGGATTTCAATATCCACAATTTGATGGCACAATTTAGCCTACAGTATGATGTTTTAGGATTCCTATTGCTCTGATAAACACCATGACCAAAAGCAACTTGGGAAGGAGAGGGTTATATCATCTTACAGCCTGTACTTCATCATCCAGAGAACTCAGGACAGGCACTCAAGGCAGAAGCCTGGAGGCAGGAGCTGACAGAGGCCATGAGAAACACTGCTTACTGGCTTGCTCCTCATGGCTTGCTCAGCCTGCATTCTAGGACCACCAGCCCAGCCCAGAGGTAGCACTGTACACAGTGAACTGCATCCCCAACATTGATCTAGAAAATGCACCACAAGCTTGCCCACAGGCCAGTCTGGTAAAGGCATTTCCCATTGAGTATCCCTCTTTCCAACTGACTCTAGCTTGTGTCAAGTTGACATAACTATTATGACCTATTAGTCTAGCACAGACTAACAGAATACTTATGTTTGTATCTCGGTGCCTTCAGAGTAACCAAAGACATGAGTTCCCTTTACCTAAATAGGTCACGAGTGTTTGCTAAAATCACGAACAGTCTCCTACAGCACCATCTCAATGGGAAAACCGACAAGGCTATATACTATGAGGCCATGGTCTTGTCTGCTAGGAGCTGTCACGCCCTCCAGTCCATCCCTGTGTCCCACTGCCTACATGTTAGTTTGGATCACCTACGGAAGGCTCAGTCGGCCATGTTTCTCCATTGTAGAGTTACTATGTTTTCTCCATAGTTAATAATTAACTCTTTTAAGCCAGAGTGAAAGCTCAGCATGGAAAAGTGCTTGCTGTGGCAACCTCGTGACCAGAGTTTCATCCCTAGAACCCACAGTGCAAGGAGAGAACTGACTTCTGCATGTTGGCCTTCTGACATACTCTCTCTCTCTCTCTCTCTCTCTCTCACACACACACACACACATACACACACACACACACACACACACACTAGTAGTAAATAAAATAAAAACATAAAAATAATAGCTAATAGTTTTCTTGTGGGAAATCACCTTGAAACTATGATAATCTCCTTTTTAAGACCTATTTTTTATATCTTTGATTATGTGTATATGTGTGTGTCTGTGTGGGTACATGGACGGAGGTGTCAGATGAAGCTGAAGTTACAGGAGATGATGTGGGCGATGTGAACTTAGCTCGGGTCTTCTTTAAGAGCAATTCTTGCCCTTAACTGTTGAACCAACTTGCCAGCTGGAAATACTTTAAAAAAAAAAAAAAGGGTTACTCATTATCTTCTTTATTTTTTATTCATATTCTTTATTCACCATCATTTTTCTCTCCCTCTCTCCTCTCCTGCTCCCTTCCTCCCTCCTTCTCCTTGTGTGTTTATGTGTCTCTGTGTGTATATATGTGTGTGTCTGTGTGTGCCATGGCAAGGTCAGATGGCAACCCTGTGTGTTAAGTACTCTCCTTTGACATCACATGGATTCTGGAGGATTGAACTCCTGTTGTCAAACTTGCTTCCTTGGGTGACAAGTGCCTTTACTTGCTGAGCCATCTTGGCTAGCTCCAAGAAAATCTTGCTTCTTTTCAAACACACATACCTGCTACTGATCCCCGTCGCAATGTCTCATTACAATGGGGTGGCTAGATGGTCTTTTTCTAGGGCCATTGTTCTCTCTTGAGACAAAAAAAAAAAGGGGGGGGGGGAAGAAAGGTGGGTTTCCCTGCTTTTGTCTCTTAATTTCCACCAGTGTGAACACTCCAGGCTCACTCGGTTTAAATGCTGAAGGTGCCCCAGACTTAGGCAGTGGGAGTGGCCTCAGGCCAGATCTTACAGGAAGGCAGCTTATCAACAGAGAGTAACCTGAGCAGGCCAGTGCCCAGACAGTGACCACAGTGACCTTCCTTCCTGTGTGGGCTGTCAGAGGGGATGGAGGTGACACCCTCAATCCATCTCCCCTTTCATCTCAAGTGAGCAAGAACTCCAAGGTTTCACGGGTCCTGGGTCTGGTAGCCTTGTTTCATCCTGTGACTCAGAGTTTAGTAGATGGAGTGACAGTGTGCAGTCCTTGGAACTGACAGGACAGCAGATAAGGAGGCCTCTGCTCTCACCTTCATTCCGTCAGTCCCTCTTACCAGAAAGATCAGTGACATGGACAAAGGTCTCACTGAAAGACAAAAAGATGTGACAGATCCCAAGTCATTCTCTCCTCCAGCCACCTGAGCTCTGAAGCCTGTTCTTCCAAGATGCCATTTTTGTGGGTCGTCTCGTGACTCTGCCACTGGAAAGAGAATGTGAGAAGGCCAACCCTACTGCTAAATGCAGCACTGCACAACATGGCTTGGCCATTACCAAAAGATCCACTTCTGTGGGCAGCAGGATGTGGATGCTGAAGCCGGACTCCCTTGTCCTCCTCCTAGGCTAAGGACGTGGGCGATGGATCTAGCCACATGGGGTCCTCACTGTCATACAGGTCTACTGGATTTCTTCATTAGTTGAGCACCTATTACTATTTGCCAGGCACGGCCTCAGCTCTTTAAAAGGTAGAAGAAGGGAGAGAGGGGTGAACAGGATTATGTATTTTCTAGAACTGAGAACTTGAATTCAGAGGTAAATTTTTGTTTGTTTGTTTGTTTGTTTCGAGACAGGGTTTCTCTGAGTAGCCCTGGCTGTCCTGGAACTTACTCTGTAGACCAGGCTGGTCTCCAACTCAGAAATCCGCCTGCCTCTGCCTCCCAAGTGCTGGGATTAAAGGCGTGTGCCACCACTGTCTGGCTGAACATCTTCTTCTTATAACTTTTGTGTTTACCTTAAATTCACCTATTTGTTATGTGTCTGTGTGTGAGTGGACCCATGCCGCCCTAAGTATGTGTAGGTCAGAGGTCAGCTTTCAGGAGTCATTGTTTCCTTCCACCTTGTAAGTTGTGGGGACTGAATGCTATGCATCAGTTTAGTGACAAGTGCATCTACCCACATGGAGAGCGTCCCTGGGGCGAGTGGAGGTAGGGTTGAAGATCTAGAGCTGACAGCATTGTAAAAGCCAGGGGTAGGCAATTGCTGTGGCTTGGGAAATACAAACCTAGGGCTCACAGGTACAGCCATGGCACTTAAAACCACGAGACTGGATGAGGTCATCCGGACAAAGGATGTAGATCGACAAGAGGCCAGACAGTGAACTGTAAAGTAAAGCAAATGACACCTCCACCCACGCCGTTCTCCAGAGGTGTCATGTGAACGCATGCAGAGGACACAGTCCCAGCTTGGACAACCCTGGCAGCTCTGGCTGTGGGCCCCAACAGGGGGCGGCGCCTCACTCGGGCGTGGGCGGGGCCTCGGCTAGCGGCGGCCGCTCTGGGGCTTGCTGGCGGCTGGGTCGGTGACGTCACTGCATGACTGGGTTTTTATGAATGAAAGGAATCCTGTGCGTGAGTAATTCCGGGAAGCTCGCCTTACAACTGCGCGCCGCTCCAGCCCCCTGCGCCGCCTGCCCCATAACAAAACTCGGAACGGCGCTGCGCGGAGCCGGGTTCCTAGTGAACCGCGGTCCCGATCGGAGAGGAGCGGGACTCGAGAGCGGCCTGGGACCGCCACCGCGACAGCCGCGACAAGCGCGCTCTGAGCGCCGGGCCTGGCGGAGAGCGGTAAGGACGCGTCAGGGACGGGGACCGAGCTCCAGGAGCGTGCGCTCTGGGTCCTGCCTGGGCCACGGGTGGTCCTGCCCCTTCGGTGCCCCCTGAACATCAGCTCCCCGAGGGGCCTCCGAGGGGCTGGCTGGGAGGCGGTGCGCGGGCCGGGGAGGAAGCCCGAGCGGGGGCGGGGGCGGGGCGTGCACGTACGTGACTCGGTGAGAACAGTCCCTGGAGCCGCGCCCAGCACCTTGGGTGCGCGGTTTGTTTACGTCTCTCAGTGGCGTGCGTGCGGGTGTGTTCTCTGGGGAGCGCCCTGGGTTCTGCGGGCTGCGTGCACACGGTGTACTTCAGGGTGTGTGTGTGGCCGGCCGCACGCGCTCCCTGGAGACTGACACTAGCCCAGTGTATCTTGAAGTGGGTGCGCACCAGTGTCCACTGGAGCAAATGCGGAATAAGGACCCGAACGAAGGAAGTGGCCCAGTCCGTGGTCACACCAGGTCTGGAATTTTTCTCCCTCCCCTTCCACCCTCCGTCATCCTCCCCCTTTCCACCAGCCGGGACTGCCCGGCCCCTGTTGTCTCTGGAGTTTCCCCTGGCTGGAGCCATGTGACATCAGTGTTTGTTCCTCGCCCAGCGCGGGTGCCTGCAGCTTAGAATAGAGCAGAGGTTAGCTAGCCAGTCTTCTCCTGGCCACCTGGTGGATCTGGTAACCTAGTACATGGAAATCCTTCCTTAGCCCCAGGTTTTCTGGCTCCGTACGGACTGTCCATCTCCTGGTTGTTTGTCCCATTCCTCCAGTCTCAGGAGAAACAGGGAAGGCCAGAAAGCCTGTGACAAATTGGGGAAGACAAGGCTCTGGTGGCTACTGAGGTCGCACCTGCTGGGTTCAGGAGGATAGGGTGAGGCTGGCTGTCACACTCTTCAGATTGGACTCCTTAGACTGGATCTCTGTGTGGGCTGCTGGACCCCAGGGCCAATTAAAGACTGGGTCAGCTGGCACATCTGGAGTCTACCTAGGCCCAGCAAGATCAGCCCCCAGTGCTAACCCCTGGTCTTCCTGAGAGAAGGGTTAATGTGGGAGGGGAGTGCTGCAAGAAAACACCTGCTCTGGGAACCCCAGGATCCCACTCGGACTTTCCCTCTTGTCCCCTCCCCACCCCCCACTCAAGGGTGCTGGAATCCTAGGCAACTGACTTTGTTAGGGGGTGGAATCAATATATTTTAACTTTGAGCCCAGTGAGTTCTGCTGCCAATGTGAGGGCTCCAGGGTCCCTATCTGTAGTCCGATGGCAGGGGAGCTCTGGAAGACACACTAGAAGCTGAGATGCACAGCCTGGTTTCCAGGGGAACTGGGAAAGCGGACGCAATCCCAAGGCCCGGACCTGGAGGTATAGGTAGGTAGAGTTGGGGGTTGGGGGTTTGCAGCCAGGACCACAGGAATCATGTGGGTCCATTCTTAAACCTCATCAAGAAACCTCCCCCAGTAGAGTTGGGGGTCAGAGGTGAGGGGAAGTGGCTAGCTGGCTCACTGACAGATGGAAACTTACCATTGAAAGATTGTTTCCCTAGGGCAGTGGTGGCACATGCCTTTAATCCCAGCACTTGGGAGGCAGAAGCAGGTGGATTTCTGAGTTCGAGGCCAGCCTGGTCTACAGAGTGAGTTCCAGGACAGCTGGGGCTACACAGAGAAACCCTGTCTCAAAAAAAAGAAAGAAAGGAAGAAAGAAAGATTGTTTTCCCAGTGACTCCCCAGGGGTCCAATAGGGCCCAGGAGCCTAGATCATGCACTTTTTTGGTTTAATGAGCATTTTGTCTTCATGTATATGTTCGCACTGTGTGTGTACCTGGTGCCAGCAGAGGTCAGAAGAGGGTCTTGGGTCCCTTGGAATTGTAGTTACCAGTCATGTGGTTGCTGGGAACTAAATATGGGTCCTCTGGAGGAGCAACAAGTGTTCTTAACCACTGAGCCATCTCTCCACCTTATTTATTTTGGAAGGGAGGACAGATTTATTTGAGCTAATGGTGTGAGAGGATAATAGGTTCACAATGGCAGGAAGGCCCAGTGGTAAGTTGTCTGTGGCTGTGGTGATACGGAGCTGCTGGCTCCCGTCTCAGTGTACCTGGAAGCTGCTGGGCCAGATGTTGGGGGTGAGACTGACAGGCAGATCCAGAGATTGCCTTCTAGGAAACAAAGTAAAAGATCTAAAGAAGTAGATACAGTGTAGCAGCTGATAGGTGGGCTGCAGGGAAAGCCACCTTTGCTTAAGTACCAACAGGGTTCTTCTTACTTAGCTGGAGTCAATCATGGAAAGTTTCCCTGGGGATGTGGCTGGGACTAGGCGACTGGTGGTGACTCTGGAACCCTGAGGACAAGGGCTATGATTCCTCTTTGGGCCTTCAAGGCTCAGCACAGTGACCTGGCCGACAGTACGTGCTTCCTGGATCTGTGGCTAGTTGAAGAAATGAGCAATGGGTCCATGTCCTTGAGCTCCGTGACACAGGTAGAAAGAGGACCTTGGGTCCAGGGAAGCAGAAAGCAAAACTGTGGGCTATTGGAGGCTTGAAAGAATCACAGACCCCCGCCCCCCACCCCACCCTCACAGCCCCAAAATGAGCAGGTCCTATAGAGTGCAGAGGAGTTCCTCCACACACACAGAGCCTGTGTTCCTTTTGGCCAATAGTCAATAGAAAATCCTATCTGCTCATTTGTTGGTTAGCGAAAAAGATGCTGGGAGAATGGAGGGAATATGTTAGCGGCTGGAGGCTCCTCTGTGGCCTGGAGCAGCTGGTAGCATGAGCTCTGTGGTATTGATTTCCCCTCCTCCCCAAAGTTTCTTTAAAACTCATCTTCCATTTATGTAGATGTTTGTGCCTTAGTGAATGTATCTGTACCATATGTGCAGATGCCTGTGGAGGCCAGAGGGTGTCAGGTCCCTGAAACTGTAGCCACAGGCAGGTACGATCTGCTTGAAGTGGTATCGAGGACCGAATAATGTAGGTCATCTGCATGGGCAGCAAGTGTTCTTTGACCACTGAGTGATCGATTTAGCCCGATTTTTGTTTTTATTTTTTTTATTTTTATTGTTTTTGATATAGGGTCTTATGTAGCTGGGCTGGCTTTGAACTTCTGGTGTTCCTACCTCTGCCTCCTGAGGGCTTTGATCATGGTGTACGTCGAGACCACACTCGCCTAGCACAAGGTCTCAAAACATGCCTAACATGGTCAAGTTTGTAGGCGTGTGTCTCTAGTGACCCCTCTGATGCTATGGGGGGTGGTGGTGGAGGTGGAGGTGGGGGGAGGGGCGGTTCAGCAGTGGTGAGGCCACTGTGGTCTTGGTCTGGCTGGAAGAGGAAGTGGGCCCTAGCTGCGCAGGTGGAGGGGAAAGGAGGTCAGGGCTCATAGACTGGCTTCTTGTGCTCTCATGCTTCTGCCTCCAGGAGGCCCTCCCTGGTTTCCTTTCCTTTCCTCCCATACCTCCACCCGCTAGGTGGCTTTGGAGCTTTTTATGCTGGGCCAGACTCTAACATTGTAAACTCAGACATTTTTGCCATTGCTGGGAGGGAACCTTAAGCTCAGGGGAGGTTGGGCATGTTGGGAAATCCAGAGAAAGGGAGTTGACAACCTGAAGTCACACAGTGAGAGTGTGGGGTAGCTGAATGGGGCTTTAACCCAGGCCTCCTCTTCCCTGTGGTACTGCTCAGTTCTCAGCCTTGCACCCTTCCAGCAGGGAGGAGGGGCCCCGCGCTTGCTGCCAAGACCCAGGCAAACACATTTTTTCCCCTCTGTCCTCAGCCAGAGAGGAGCCCATGCCAGTGGGTGGGCCGTCTGCAGGATGTCTCGGGTGTACAGCAAGGGGCCAGAGACAGGGACAGGAAGGCCATGGCCCCTGGCGGGGCAGCCGTCATGTCCCCAAGAATGAGCTCACTCCTGGGTCTCCAAAGAATACTAGGAACCTCAGACTTGGAGTTGGCCCTGGCTTCCCCAGGAAAAAGAGGAGCCTCGAAGGCGGGGTCCCTGGGTCAGGCAGACTGGTGGCAGTAGGCTGTCCTAGCCTTGTGTCCTGGAAACTGGGGCCTGCTGCTGGAAGCCAAAAGCCAAAGGTGATGGGAAAATCCCCCTTCTCGTGTTGAGACTGGCTGGTTGCTGAGCTAGGACATTCCTGGGCGAATGTGGGTCTCCATGGATGGCTAGGATGCCACTGAGGAGCCTGAGGCTAGAATGGGGGTTGGCGGGACAGAGGAGAATGGGCAGGTCCCCAGCCTTCCTAGGGCCAAGCACTCATTGTCTCTAAAGAGCATGGCTGTGGTCCCATCTCTTGGGGGCTGGGGGTGGGTGGGGTGTCGGGCAGGGGACTGGCTGGGTAGAGAAGGATTCTGAGGCCGTGTGAAGAAAACAGGGAGCTTTTGGAAGACTGGGGCCGTGTCATCTCACTGGAAACAGGTGACGGCTTAGAGCCGTCTGTGCTCAGCCACCCAAGTCCACCTCTGACTTGACCTAAGACTCGTGCAGTTTACACACGGACTCCACTCTACAAACAGGGAGACCAAGCTCAGGAGGGATAACAGCTGACGGGTGGGGAGCCAGGCTCTGCTGCTTAGGTTCTGGAACAGGCTCTATACTCTAGTACTCAGCACCCAATGGGTCCTTAGTGAACCTATGTGGGAGAGACCCCCTTCTTCCACCAAGACTCTTGACAAAGCAGGTATCCATACCCCCATCCCCACCCAGCTCCATCCAGCTGGCAAGAGGGCCTGGAACACGCGTTGTCCTTTGCCTCTCCCGTCGGCAGCCAACCTAACCCAGGTTCAGGCAGCACAGGCAGCTTCCTCGTCACAGGTGAGGAGATAGGGTGCAGAGAAGGGGCTGTACAGAGGGTGTAATGTGAGGAGCTGTCTGGCTCAGTAGAGCTTCAGTGCTTGGGCTCTGCCCTGTGTGGCTGTGTCTCTTCTGTCACCCTCTCTGGGCATTACCTGGCAATGTTATCAGGGAGACCATGAAGATGATGGTGGGTCAAAAGAGTCAGTCCCGAAGCCAGACAGTGACGGCCCACGTCTTTAATCCCAGCGCTTGGGAGGCAGAGGCAATTGGATTTCTGAGTTCGAGGCCAGCCTGGTCTACACAGCAAGTTCCAGGACAGCCAGGGCTACACAGAGAAACCCTGTCTTGAGGAGGGAAAAACCCACCCAGTCCTGAGATTTTTCCCCATGTCGGGATTCCACTCTATTGCAGATAGGTGGCTATGTGGCTTCTAGCAAGTACTGCCCCTCTCTGGGTCACTACCTAGGGCCTTTCCTAGTTCTGTAGGTGACCCTTGCTGGCTATGCTGGCTCAGAGCAAGCCCCCAGAGCTGGCTGCAGCCCTGACAGCTGGTCAGGCTTAGCAATTTTACTAAGTTCCCAGCTGTCCTCTGCCCCTCTATTTATAAGTTCTCACTAAAGCTGTAGAAGAAATCGTCCCACTCTACAGATGGGATAGTAGAGACTTATAACTACTATCTACTAGAGAGAGAAGAAGCTCTCTCCAGGTTGCACAGCCTGGAGAAAACACAGACAGGACTCTGGGCTCGCCTCCCAGCCTGTGCCCCTTTCGCTGTTTCCTACACCCTGATTTGGGCCAAAGGTCACATGGGTGGGGTCCTGATGCTTGCTCCAATCCTCCTGGCACCTGTGACATCGGCTCCACATCAGGGCAGATGGCAAGTAGGATGAGGAAGCTGCCTAGCAAGTTAGACTCACACCTTGCCTCCCTAAGCTGGTCTTGGAACTCAGCTGGGACACTGACCAGCTGGGTGACCATGACAGAGACTTCAACCAACCCCCCACCCCACCCCTGTTCACCTGCTTCCTGCCTCTGTTGGGCCCTGGCTGGGCAGCCTCAAACACCCAAGGCTGACTCAGCTGTGTGGTGTAGGGACGGCAGGGAAATGGACGGTGACACCACTGAGGGAGAAAGGCTGAGGGACAGCTGGCACCCAGCAAGCTTCTTACCCTGCAACAGAGGGTGAGCCTGAACCTGGCAGGCGAACGGAAAGGCAAAGCCGAGAGGCATCAGAGGATGGCGGTGGTCTAGAGGGGAGAGGGCAAGAGTGAGAGATGAAGTGAAATAGATTCCCAGAGGCAGGAGGCAGAATGGAGGGAGGCAGGCTAGTGGGGCCAGCAGGATAGGGTTGGGCACAGGGCCTGCCTGGAGCCTGGCATGGGTGCCTGGACTCTTGTCTTCTGGCTGGTAGGGACCCATGGGACCTGCTGGAGGTATCCATGTGGGCTGTATCATGTTAGATTTTCTCGGTGCACAGGTACTACCGCTCCCCAGCCCCCCAGTGTGTGGCTCAGGTGGGGACTGTTTAAAGAACGGCCACTGCAGGCATAGTGGCCCACACCTGTAATCCTACTACACGGATGGCCAAGGCAGGATGAACAGAGAAGTTCTAGGCACACCTGGAAAGTCAAGTGGAACCCTTCACCCAGAATCAGCATGGAAACCCACACCTGCCCATGTCCCGGCCCCAGGTGCAGCTTCTTCCAGCTGCATCCATCATTAGAGACATAGTAGCTTTTGTTCTGTAGAGGTAGGGTCTTGCTGAATAGGCCAGTCTGGCCTTGAACTTGATATGTAGCCAATGTGATCTTCTTCCTGCTTCAGCCTCCCCAACCCTGGGGACTACACCCAGGGTGTGGGTCACGGTTTTCTGGTTTGTTTTGTTTGAGACAGGGTCTCACGTAGCCCGAGCTGGCTTTGAATTCATGATCTATATGATGTATGATGATGACCTGAACCTTTGAACATCCCGAGTGTTAGGATCACTGCTTTGTGCCTCAACTCTCCGGCAGGCCCCATAAACCCCTGCTAGCCCTGGGGCCACAGTTGCCATTTCAGTCAAAACAGTGTCTTGAATGGCCAACTTCCCTTTGCTGCCCTGCTCCTTCCTGCTGACTGAGCTGCTGGACCCCTGACCTGGTAGAAGTTCTTCCTCAGAAGCCCCAGACTGTCCCCACCTTGGCCTGAGTCACACGGAGAATCCCACAGTTGCCACATGGGCATCTTCTCTAGCCACTTTCTTCAGCCCTGGGGAAATCATGGAGGATTCATCAAGGTCCCTGCTGTTGAAGAGGGGACATCCTCGCAGGGCAGACACACTGGGCAAGATGCTGCCTGTGTGTGGTAAAGACTCCGTGTGTCTTAGCACACAGGGTGCGAGTATGTGTGGAGGCCAGAGGCTGGCGCTTGGAGTCTGTGATTGTGCTCTTATATGAGTCAGGAAGCCCACACCTACCCCCGTCCCTGCTCGAATTACAAGTGGGGCACTTGTATTTTTATGGGTTTTGTGGATCCAAACTCTGGGCCTCCCACTTGCCCTTTTACATTCTGAATATTTACTTTTATGTCATTTGTGTGAGTATTTTGTCTTCATGCATGTCTGAGCACCGAGTGTCCTATCCCTAGTGCAGAAAGAAAGGAAAAGGACTGGAGAGATGACTCCTGTAACCCAGGCTGGCCTCGAACTTGCTATGTAGTCAACACTGACCTTGAAGTCCTTGATTCTCTACCTCCAGGGTGCCGGCTTCCCTCCATTAGTTTTTATCCACCTGGCTCCCCAGGGCTCTGTCCATGGCAAACTGCAGCTATTCAGGAATTGGCCATTGGAGGAATGTGAGGCTCTTAGGCTTATGAGGGAGGCTCTGGGGACCAATGGGCTGGCTTTAAGCTAGGGGATAGCTGCTGTTCCCTCTAGACCAGTTGTTCTTAGCCTTTGGGTCTTGACCCCTTTGGGGGTTGACAGACCCTTTCACAGGGGTCACATATCAGATATCCTGTATATCAGATATTCATACTACAATTCATAACAGTAGCAAAATTACAGTTATGAAGTAGCAATGAAAATAACCGTATGGCAGGAGTCACCCCACCTTGAGGAACGGTTCAAAGGTGGCAGTGTTAGAAAGGTTAAGAATCACTGCTCTAGGACATGCTGATGGGCGGACCTAGGGAGTCTGGGAAACCTTTCCAAAACATGGCCTCCCACAGATCCTGCTGGGAAGGAGACTGGGGTGCTGGGTCTTGGTAGAATGCTGGACGGACTGTGGGTTGGTGGGGTGCTCGCTGACCTGCACACATATGTTCTGGGCACATTTCTGTAGACAGCCTGTAATCGCAGCACTCAAGAAGCAGTGACAGGAGGACGGTGAGTTTAAGTCCAGCCTGGATTACATAGTAAGACCATGGCTTTAAAACAAAGGCAGGTGAGATGGTTCTGTAGGTAAAAGGGGCTTGCAGCCAAGCCCAAGGATCTGAGAGGGATCCCTTAGAACCCACACAGGTGGAAGGGAAAAAACTGACTCCTGCGTATTATCCTCTGATCTCCATACAACTGTCACAGCTCTGGTATACCTGACTGAGGTACATATAAATGTAATAAGTTGAAGCAAACCCCAAACTTGCAAGCCCTGGCCCCACGTGGAAAGGGAGAGTGGAAGGATGGCCTACTCCCTCAGTTCACATTTGTTGCGTACCTAGTGTATACAGGCACTGACCTTGGTGTGGAGAGGCTGCGGTGAAACGGGCACTTCGGTGGAGAAGGAGAAGAGGAGGGACAACCCATCCATTGGGATGGGATGTAGTCAGAGAGGACGTCTCTGAAAAGGTGGCCCTAGGCTAAGACCTAGATAATGAGGAGTCACTATGTATTGGGGCAGTACTGGGAGAGCAAGAGTGAAGGCTGGACTGTTGGGGTCAGAGGAGGTTGCTATCAATTCTGAGAGAGAGGCCTTGAATGCCAGGTACGGAGAGTGGATTTTACTCAAAGTAAAACATGAACACACCAACCAAGGTGACCCTGAACTTCTTTCTCTCCCAGGTCTCCAGCCCAGAGGACACCTTCTGCGAAAATGTCCGTGGATCCCTTATCCAACAAAGCCCTGAAGGTGAGTCCCCTTGTGGTCTCTCTCTGCTGCTGCTCCAGCGACATCCCGATTCCCCTTTCCTTCCTGGAAAGCCCAAAGGGGACTCAGCAGCGACGGGGCTACAGAGACAGGTTACTTCCTGCTGAGCGCGCTTTCCCCCCACTGCAAGGGGCTTTCCAGCTGGGTCCAGGACTTGGTTAGTTTGAGCCCCTGGTGGCCTCTTGTGATGCTGATCCCGATCGCCTTCAAGGTCTTGGCTCAAGTTCAGTAACCACCAAAACTGGGGGAGGAAGGGGGCGCAATGGGAAATGGGGAGGCATCCTCAAGCACGGGCCCTGTGCCTGTTTCCCCACGGCCGTCACGCAGGTCAAGCGCGAGCTGAGCGAGAACACGCCGCACCTGTCGGATGAGGCGCTGATGGGGCTGTCGGTGCGCGAGCTGAACCGCAACCTGCGCGGGCTGTCGGCGGAGGAGGTGACGCGGCTGAAGCAGCGGCGCCGCACCCTCAAGAACCGCGGCTACGCGGCCAGCTGCCGCGTGAAGCGCGTGTGCCAGAAGGAGGAGCTGCAGAAGCAGAAGTCCGAGCTGGAGCGCGAGGTGGACAAGCTGGCGCGCGAGAACGCCGCCATGCGCCTGGAGCTCGACGCGCTGCGCGGCAAGTGTGAGGCGCTGCAGGGCTTCGCGCGCTCGGTGGCCGCCGCCCGCGGGCCCGCGGCGCTGGTGGCCCCCGCCAGCGTCATCACCATCGTCAAGTCGGCGCCGGGCCCCTCCCCTGCCGCTGACCCCGCCCCCTGCTCCTAGTACCCACCCCCCACCCCAACCACATCCCTCGGACCCTCTCCAGTCCTAAAGTGCCTGAGTGCCTTCTGCTCCTCATCCTTTTTCTCTGCCATGGCTACCCGTTGTAGTGACTTCACATTCCTTTCCTGGGCTTTAACTCTTTCAGGCCCCCAGACTGGGACCTGATGACCCCGGGGAGGGGCAACTTTGCTAAGTTGGGGGTAGGGGGGAGGCGTGGGGGTTCTAGGTTTCCCTGGGCTGAAAGTCCGTCTCAGATTGAAAATGAGGTCATGTAGAAATGGTCCCGGAGGAGAGCTGGTGGGAGAGGCTTTGGATTGTGTCAGTATGCCTTTCCAACCCTCCTAGGACTCAGGACTAGGTGTGGCCTTGTGAGAGTGCCCTGCTGGGGGAAGCAGAACTCAAGAGACCCCCAACTGTGCTTGGGACTTGGCAATGCCAGGCTATCCCAAGCTAAGAGTCTTTGGAACGGATCAATGAAGCTCAGTTGACATATGGGGAAGCTGTCGGGCAAAACAACCTAAGGCCACTGAGCATGGAATAGTTGAACTGTAAACCCAAGTTGGGGCCTTCTTACAGCTGCCTTAACGAACATTCCAAGCATGGCTTTCACAGGGGGGACAGAACCCAGGGACTGAACAACGTGCTAGGAGGGCCTCCCTGGCCTGGGGAGACACAGGTGTCTGTATGGTGGGGAAAGAAGCTGAAGGAGAGAGAAGGTGACATAAAGAGATGAGGTGAGGTGCTGACCAGCCAGAGAAGGGCCCATGGAGATGACCACTGTGGCAGATAGAGGCAGACACTTCCAGATGCGGGGAATGAGGTGGGGGTGAGGTGACTTGAATTAAGGCTTCCACTTTGGTCCCGAGTATCTGTGGTGGTCTGGGGGGCTGACCACAGTCCTTCTGGAAGTCCAGCCCTAGCACCTTCCCAACACTGTATACAGCCGACTCTTCCACACTCTTATTTATTGCACGAATCTAAGTTATTCTCACCAGCCAGAGTCCAGCTCCTCTTCCCTGGGAAATATTTGGGCCCTGAGCTGGACTTATATTTTATATCTACAAATAAATCACATTTAATCTTATATTTAGGGAAAGCTGGGTAACAACAATAGGTTTTTTTAAAAAACAAAACAAAACTGCCCAGATCCCAGAGTTTATTTATTTTCTGACTTCAAGTGAGCCAGTTATCTGCCTTGAGTATTTTGTAGACTTTCTGAATAAAGTCAAGTTCTCTTTTTCCACAAGAGAAGTGAGTATTTTTCGTGTGATCTAAATGAGTGGCCTCAGATGGGTGGGAAGGGACTTCTGGGTGAGGGGAGGCTTATACCCCATTGCTCTCTCTCACAAACAGGTGTGGATGGAGACAGGCCAGGAAAGAGCTCAGTCTGTCCAGTGCCAGGCAGAGAAGAGGTCCTAAGTCTTGAAAACCATTTTCCTGCTACTTTCACATAAGTCTGACTTCCTACAGCCCCGTGGTTTTCACTACTTCCCAGTGTTCTTGACCCAGAGAGAGAGAATTGCTGAGTTCTAGGAGACAGGCTTCAGTCTTAGTCAAGGGAGGGCTGTGTGTGCATACTCACTGACTCTGCCATCCTGGTGAGGAGTGGAATCTTCTGGTCTTCAGCCAGGGGAGCAGGGTTTAAACCCAAGTGGTCTTTTTCTGGGTGGTTTTCCTGGTTTCTTATAGCTCCAGTTTACTTTGAAACAGTGGTTCTCAACCTAATGGTAGGACTTTTTAATACAGTTCTTCATGTTGCAGTGACCCTTAAACATAATTTGTTGCTACTTCTTATCTAACTGTAACCTTGCTACTGTTATGAATCATAATATAAATATCTGATATATAACCCCGATGAAAGGATTGGTCGGCCCTCGGAGGAGTTGTGACCCACTGCTATAATATTAAAGACGGTAGGGAGGAATAGTCTAGAAAGGCCAGAAGGGCTGCAAACCCCAACAGCACAACAGATGCTAGTCCAGAGGACTAGGGAGAGAATCTTGTATGAGGCTAGTCAGGGAGGAAGAGAGAGGCCAAGGAAAGGGGCAGAGGGGAAGAGCCAGGTCATGTGGCTTGGCTGGACCTACAGGACGTTCTCCCCCTCGGATTGGGGCTGTGCCTAGACTCCTTCCTGAGAGGCTAAGCTCAGGCCTGGCAGCGGGAAGGGGCAGCGGGTGGGGGGTGGGCGTGTATGCGGATGATGTAAGCTGTTTACCTTCAGGTTATAGGCTGCTTGGGAAGTTCCCCCACCCACATGCATTCCAGCCATGCCTGTCACCCATAGGCCAGGCTCTTTGAAAGGCATGGTGCATGCAGGGAAGGTACCAGGAACCCCCCTGCCCTAAGGATGGAGGGTGGGCTCAGGGAAGCTGAGGCGAGTGCGCAAGTCTTTGATTTTCTGGGAGATACCTACAAAAAAGGTCACTACCTGCCTCTGGAAAAAACCGAGGACTGAGGCCCAAGCCTCTCAGGGGTGGGGAAAGGAAATTCCTTGTGTTAGGCTGCCTGTGAAGAAAGGAGAAACTGTCTAATAGGGATATGGAACCTGATTTTAGACCTACACAGTGTAAACGCCCCCCCATGACCTACATCCACTTCGCACACAGGAAGAGGGTGGACGCCTCTGCCCACGGCCACTACACTTCTCCCAGACAAGAGGAGGGTAAAAAAACCTCACTGGCAGGCAGAAGAGATTTCAATACAATCTATATTATCTCATATATATATTTCTTCCTGACTTTATTTACTTGCTTCTGTCACGCATTTAAAATATCACAGAGACCAAAATAGAGCGGCTTTCTGGTGGAACGCATGGCAGTCACACGACAAAATACAAAACTAGGGGGCTCTGCTCATACATCATACAATTTTCAAGTATTTTTTTTATGTACAAAGAGCTACTCTATCTGAAAAAAAAATTAAAAAATAAATGAGACAAGATAGTTTATGCATCCTAGGAAGGAAGAATGGGGCAGCTGGGTACAGATTCCTGTCCCCTGTTCCCAGGGACACTAGCTTCCTGCCACTGAGCTCCCCACAGCCTCACCCATCGTGTCAGCAGTGCCAGGGTGGGTGGGGACCAGTGGGGACAGGAACCAGCAACATACTTTGGCCTGGAAGAGAAGGAGAAGTCTCAAGAAGCACACTGCTGGAAGCAATCCCAGGAGGGAACCATGGCCGTGCCTCGAGGAGGTCCCACCTGCCTGCTGCCTTCCAGGGCAGCTTGGGAGCAGCTGGCCGGGCCCTCTGGGTGGGGCCGAGAGCTGGCCTCTGGGTTATGAGGAAGGAAGGAGGCTAAGAAGGTTGCTAGGATGCGACAGCCCCATGAGGTCCCTCCCCATGGACCCCAGGGAAGGAACCTGTTTGTTCCAGAGGTGACCAAGGGGAGAGCATCCAGGGAAGGCTACAAGATAGGGCCTTTCTCCACGGCTCTCCACCTCAAGAGGCTACTGGAGCCAAAACCAAGTGCTGCTTGAATTCTGCCCACCATGCCCCCTGTTACCCTACCTCTGAGGTCCCAGCCCGGGGAGGCAGCTCTGGGATGTGTGTATGTGGAGGGAGCCAGGGAGAGAGTGGGTGGCCCCAGACAAGGGTGCCCGACCCAGCGCTGCAGAACCCTGAGTGCCAGCGGCTCAACAAGGAGTGCCTGGACCAGACAGGAACTGGGGAGGGGCTTTCATATGTGACTAAGGCACAGAAGAGATGGGCCGGGGCCAGATGGAGCAGACCACCAGGCCCTGGATGGTCAGGGGACCCAGGAGGGTCTGAGACCATTCCTACCTTGGCCCCGCTGCAAGACCATCCCTCCAGCCTCCCTCTGGAAGTGATCTGCAATGTGGAGACTCAGACTGTTCCCGTGACCCAGCAGGGATAGATAAACCCCACGGAGACCAGGACCTAGCAGGAGTCTTGACTGCTCCACTGAGGAGGTGGTGGGGAACCCAGGCCCTGGCACAGTCAGGAAATATAAGGGGTGGGGGCTCTGCCCCAGACTATCAAGAACTGGACCCAAGTGAGAGGGCAGTGTGGGCTGCTGGCTGTCCTCAGCAGGTAAAGTGGCCACAGTGAGGACACCCAAGGATCCAGAGCCCCACGTGTCACCAAAAGGCCCATAGGCACAAGGCATCCTTCCTAAGTGGTCCTGAGGCTCCTGGGGTCTGGCTCTGAACCTTGCAGCATGCCAGACAGGCCTAGGTTGGGAGAGGGGGAGGGTCCACAGAGCATTCACGTCGCTACCTGCCCAGAATGTGACAGAACTCACATTGGCCAAGGGTGAAGAGGGAGAAGCGGGCAGAGACCTGGAGAAAGACCAGGCTGGGGCTGGATATTGCACGGTGTAGGGTTAGGCTGGGCCTGACAACTCGGCAGATATCCTGTTGGAGAGGGGGCTTAGGATGCAGCTTCTGGCCAACACACAGTACAGGATGGGTTGCAGAGATGTGACAGCTATGGCCGCTGTCCTCTGCTCCTGCCCCAGCTAGTGCAGGGCTGGCCAGGAAGAAATATTCCTGAGGCCTGTTCCTCTGGAAGTGATATGCGAGTTTCTGGTCCAATAAATAAAAGGGCAGCAGCCACACTGTGCTGGCTGCCCCCCAGCCTGGCTGGGGGCTGGGGGAAGCACCTCTCCTTCCCCACCAGTGCCCACACCTAGAACTCATCATCAGAGCTGAGTAACAGAGTCTTCTCATTGTCGCGTGCGCCACTAAGGCTGTGGGACCGGGAAAGGCTGTGCGTGCCGCCACGCCAGGTGGGCCCAGGCTCCAGGGTGGATTGCTGCGTGTACTGTTGGTAGGCAGGCGAGAAGTTGTGGATGGCGTCCTGCACAATGTCGTGGGGGTTCATGGTCTCTTTGAGGCTGCTGGAGATGCTCTTCATGGGGGCACAGCGGCCTGCAGGGAGGGCAGGTGGGGCATGGGGCCACAGCAGGAGGAGGAGGAAGACTTGGTCAGTCCCTGCCCCTGCTCCTAGGAACAGACCCCACCCCAGTGTTCACTTGCTCCCTCCTGGGACATGAAAGGGACAGGACACCAAGGCTGTTGCTGACCAGGAGAGACCTGGGGAGCTGTGAAGGAAGCCAGGACAAAGGGACAGAGCACAGCACTCGGGGAGAGGACAGGGCAAGACGGGGAAGCTGCAGGTAGTCACTTGGCTCACCAAGCTCCCGTGCCAGGCTGCGGCCCCGGCTTAGGAGGGCTGCTGAACCAGGTACCAGGTACAGTAGCAGGCTGGCTTGTTGGTTGTCCCTCCGAGAGGGCAGGAACTCACTACCTTGACATCCATCTGAGTATGTGCCCCATAGTATGGGGTGGGGTGGAGGCACAGTGTAGGCCACCAAGCCAAGCTGGGGCGATGAACTCAATGCTGGGCCCAGGCCATGAATGGTACTCCTAGTCTCTCTACCCTCTGTCTATTCTGTCTTGGAAACCCTGACAGATGCCCCTACCATTACTTTAGTGGGGGCACTGTGCCCCAGAACCTAGCAGGATGTACTTCAAAACTAGAGAATGGAACCTAGGCAGCCAAGCTCTACAAAGGCAGCCCCCTTAGTCAGGGCTCAGGGCTCTCACCCAGGAGTGCCAGCTTGGAGGAGTTGGGTACACGAGGGGCTACAAAAAGGCATGCCAGTGACAGGAGCAGACTGACGTGCAGGACAGACGTGCAGACAGAGCAGAGAGCAGACCTACCGTATGGGCCGTATGTCAGCACTGCCCAAGGCCAAACCCAGAGCAAATGCAGAGTAAAGGGGCAGGGAGAGAAGCCGGAGGGATAGAGAAGACAAGAGACAGCTGAGTGAAAATTGCCTGCTCACCCCAGGCCCAATGACACCCCCAACCATCCCCCAGACATTCAGGCTGCCCCTGAAGGACAGTGCTCATGCTAACAGGGGTCACCCTGATGGCAGTGGAAGTTCCACCCCACATCTGAGGGCCCCTCTTCCCACGTCTCCTAGGTCTGCTGGAGCTATGCCTACAGGGAGCTCTGTGTCTTACAAAGCTCACTCCAATGTACAGCTTTGGAATCAAGGCTCAGGGACAACCACAGAGCATGTTCACCGCAGCCTACTGTGAGTGCCATGGTTAAGAAAATGGACTACAGCCCGCAGCAGCAGCTTGCCCTGGGTTGGCTGTTTCTTCTAGGGTAGGCACATCTACAGGGAGGTCTGGCTTGAGGGAAGTACATGGGAAGACCACCATGTCACCAGTTCAGTGATCCCTGCAGAGCCTCGAAGACACAACACCCCTCTGTGCAAGATAACCTGGCTTGCTTCTAGCAGCTTGGCTAACAGGGTTTAAGGGACATGGATAAATGCTATGAGATCTTTCCCACTTGGGCCTAGCAGGAAGAGGGGGCTCGGGGGAGGACCAGCCAGCAAATGGCTCAGCAGAGTAGGGATGCCCTCGAACACCAGGGGGGCAGCTACAGCACCAGTGAGTCGGGAGCACAGGCCCGCAGAGGCAGTTGAAGGTCTCTTCCCAAACAAGAATAGTAGAGGGGCTGGGCAGGGAGCCCTGTGCCTGTGGGTCCCTTAAACTCCCAGGCCAACCACAGGGACCTATGGTGGGCACTGAGGCTTGGGGGGAAAAGGGGTTCTGGCCTGCAGCCATGAGGTAAAGCTGACAGCAACTGGATGGCAGATGCTTTTCAGTCAGGAGGCCTCCCTTTCCCACCCCTGCAGTCTCTCACTGGATGGCAGCCTCAGGCATTCCCCTCAGGAACAAGCCTTCTGCCCACCTGGCCCACTGCTTCTCTAGACACCTGCATGAGTCAATCACAGAGGTATCTGGGGTGGGCCCTACCCACCAAGATCTTTCTAGGGCTCTCCTGTGCACCAGGGGCTATGGAATACTGCCTTAGCAATAAGGATTAGAGGCGTGAAGAGCCAGTGGTGGAAACTGCCTTCCGACCCTGCGTTTCACTGAAGCGAGGCTCCCGTGGTTTGTTCCTTGAAGGCCCTCAGCAGGCAGAAGCAGGTCAGAGCAGACGCTACACAGTGGACTCCACTAGTCTCTGTCCCAATTTCCTTTTTTTTTTTTTT
>NW_022196893.1:10080897-10126447 GCF_008632895.1 Mastomys coucha
TCTGGCCTCTGCCAGCCCTGCTGCTCTGACCTCTTCAGCTCCTCTTTCAGTACAGTCAACCCTGATGAGATGCTGGGTAGTGGGGGAGTCTCATAAGACTGGGGTCATGCCCTGGGTAGGAACTCAGCTCATACCTTGAGCGTCCAGTCTCTTGTCAGCGTAGACCTTGTAGGTGAAGGCATGCCGCAGGGCCAAGGCTGCAAAGAACATCTCAACACAGATGATGAAGTCCTGGTAGCCGGCAGCCACAGTGCCCTCACCCACCGACACACGGGCTGAGTTGATTTTGGGGATGGCCCCACACTTCTCTAAGATGGCCAGCAGCATGCCTGGACAGGAAGAGGCACTGTCTGGTCACACGCTGGGTCCCTTCCCAGGCCCTTCAGTCATGTAGTGCCACCCACACAGCCACATACTCCAGGGTACAATAGGGCTCACTTGCTAGAGGCAGGCATGACAGCACTGAGCACAGGAGCTTCCTGCAAGCTTTACCCCTCCCGAGTGCCAGTGGCCAAGGTGTCTGTTCCAGGCCAGGATCTTAAAGGACAGCACTTTGGCTGGAACCCACAGTTCTGGGAACATGAACAGAGTGGGAGATGGGACTGAGATGGAAGTGGGCACTGTGGCTATGAGCACCAGGCTGAGAGAGGAGGCTCACCTTGCCAGAAGGACAGAAAGATGACGGACTTGACCATGAAGAACTTGAGGACAGGGCTGTAGGGACTGAGCAGCTCCCGAGTGGCGAAGTAGAAGAGGAAGAGAGCGTAAAGGGCCAGGCTGACGGAGATGTTGTAGATGATGGTCACGTAGAGGTACCCACTGGTGACACTGTAGGACAGGCATGCTGTGGCTGGGACCAGTCCTGAGGGGGCAGGCTGCTCCTTCCTCCACCCTGCCCACAACCTGCTCCCCATGTCTCAGGCTATGCTCTCCAGCAAGGTACAATGACTCCCTGGAGGGAGGGGAAGGGGATGGGGACAGAGTGGGAATGGGGTGTAGGGGTGTGCCTGTGCGCAGGCCAGCCTGTCATTACCGCTTCATCCACTCACATGGAAGCCCTGCTCGGAACTCACTCCTGATGGAGGACACTAGAGGGAAGCTGGGGCTCTGCTGGAGGTGACAAGTATCCCAGTGTCTCCTCCTGATCTTGGTGGACTCATCTGCCTAGGTGGTCTGGTGACAAGTTGTGGCTGGTTTACATAGTGGGGCCTTTACATCCGGACCTGAGGACTGCTTCCCAAGGCTTCTTTCAGAACCTGCCTAAGGGCAGCTACCACCTTCTGAGACTCACCCATGGTTACCACTGTATGTCCTGACCATAAGCATGATTGGCCAGGAGCTGGCATCTGGACCAAGAGCAAGATGGCCACTGGCACACTCAGGCTCAGATTCAGGGAGGTCTGAGTCCCACGCAATTTAGGGAGACAGCAGTGGGCTCTGTCAAGGTAGGGTACCCATTTGTATGCCAACATTCTACCCACAGATCCCAGGGGAGGACCCCTGCTTACTCAAAGTCCCCGTCCCGGTACTTGCCAAAGGCCTGGAGTATAACGGTGCTGACAGCCATGAGTGGCTTCACCACACAGAACTGCAGGGTGGCCTGTTGGAGAGACAGATGAGGCAGGATAAGGAGGGGCATTCTGCTTCAGCACCTGTCCTGGAGCTGGGCCTATGCTGGCTTCTAGGAAGGAGGAAGGAACTGCCTACAAGGGGAGGCCGAATGTGTAAGGAGACAAGAAGATGCTGGGGATTCAAGGATGAAAACCACAGGACCCAGGGGACCAGGAGCAGCAGACATCTCAGAGAAAGCTCAGAGCACAAGAGGCCTTCGGGAAGATGGCAAGGACAGGATCCAGCCAGAGGGAGGAGCTCCAAGCCAGTGAGATGCTTCAGGTAAAGACACTTGTTTGCCAAGCCTGCTAACCTAAGTTTGATCCTCAGGACACAGTGGAAGGAGAGAAACTCCTGCAAGTCACACAGCAACACATGTAAGCTTGTACACACAAACACAAACACACACACATGCACACACATACATACACACACACACATACACACACTGGCACACACACACACACGCACGCACACACACGCACACACATACACACACACACACACACACACACACAAACACAAGAACATAAGAGTAAGTCAGTAAATACATAAACAAACAGGAGCCCTTCATTCGTATAGAGGAGCTCAGGGCAGAATGTGAACAAGGACGGGGTGGTCAGGGTGTAGCAGCAGGGAGAAGGCTCTGGGCAAGCGGGGCACTAAGGAAGACCTGGCCACACAGGGAGCTCAAGGGCGTCCATCTTCTCACCCTCCCCATCTGCTTTCTTGCCCATGCCCCGGCCTAGGCCAGGATTTCTGTGGAGCTGGGGTCTGAGTAGGCTGGAGAGAGCCTTCAAGAGCAGCAAGTGGGGACAGGACAACCCTTTAATATGCACAAGCCCCAAAAGGTACATGGGAATTCAGGACTGGCTGACTATTCACTGCGGTCACTCAGACAGACACTAGGTCTGAATGGTAGCCATCCTGGTAAATGCTATATAACCCATGCCCACAGCACAGAGTTGCAAATGAGGACAGAAGAGCCAGATGCAGTGTCCTCCTGAGGCTGCCTATTCTACGCACAGTCAGGCTTTTTCAAACTTGCTCAAATGTGGGAGGATGTGCTAAACCAGCTCTGCAGTTTCTGTAATCCAGTGGGGTGTCCATATCACCCACAGACTCTCATTGACCTAAAAGTCATCATCCTTGGTCAGAAGCCCTGAGTGAAGGGGAGGCAGTGGGCACATGAAGCTCCAACCACACAGCGGCCAGTATGGCTCAGGCTAGGACCAGCGGCTGAAGCAGAAGGGATGCCTGGGAACCATCTCTGCTCCACTGAGGGCCTGGCCTTCGGGAGAGCCACAGCAGAGGAGCATGCGGCAGGCAGAGCTGAGAGCCCCGCAGAAGCCCTGGGCTGCAAATCTTTACCAGAGGCAGTGTGAGGAAGGGAGAAAAGCAGGGTTTCACACCAAGGTGCCCAGTGAGCTGGTGGGGCTGCTCCCTGTGAGGCACTTTCATCACGAAGCCCAAGCCAGCAGGCTCCAGAGTCTTTGTCCAGCTACCCCACGTGTCGGTCTGAGGTCCACAGACCAGACGAGAAGTCAAAATCACAGGTCAGCCCAAGAGTGGGCAGTGATTTCTAGAGCTCTGTTGAGTTGGTGGGGAGGGGATCACTGACCTGAGAATCCCTACTCTCCTCCCTTCCTCTGTCATTATAACCCCGCACCCCCTTTATGTCTCCTCACAGGGACAGAACCCAGGAAAACACACACACACACACACACACACACACACACACACACACACACACACACTCACACTCATTCACACGAGGGGGGAAGTAGTGCTTTTCCACCACACTGTAGCCCCAGCCCAGGAATTTCCCCTTTTAACAAACTGTCCAAAAGACTCAGACACTGGGCTCTGGGCCCGAGGACATCCTGGCCCACCCTGTGGTGCTGGAATGAAGACAGGACTGTGAGCTGCAAAAAAACTGGTGCCTGCCAGGAGCCTTCACATGGTCCTTTCACTCCCTGCCTTCACTGCCATGTTGAGGTTCAACAGCGGAGCCCCAGAGCCTCGGGAGGGGATTGGGTACAACCTGGTGGCGGTGAGGCCAACAGTGCTTTCTGTTCTGCTCCTGAGAGCAAAACTTTGAGGACAATGTAATGATCAAAAGCGGCCATGAGTCACAGCTGGGCCTGCACTGGGTGGCTGAACCACATAAACAAAGGCTCTGCAAGCCCCACCCTGGACCAGAACAGTGTTAACCCCTTCTGGACCACTCCAGGGGAGAGAACCTGAGGTGTCCTCTGGGAGGCAGAACTGAAGCTGGGGCATGTCCACTGACAGACAGGCTGTTGTGCAGGCAACCATGCTGGGGGCCCTGAGCCCTCTACAGAGGCAACAAGAGAGATAGGCTGCAGTGCCCTTGGTGGGGAACGGGGGACCATTTCTCTCTGACTACTTGGCCATGTTGGAGGCTGGCAGAGGCCCTGCAGAGCCAGGGGCAGTCATGAAGTCTGGGCGTGGCACCCACAGGTGCTATCTCCCTGAATGAGGCAGAGCTGCGCCAAGGACTACATCCTCTGCCTGATCTGCTCCCTTCAGTCACCTCTGGAGGTACTGCCACCTCCATCTGATAGAAGGACAAACAAGCTTAGAGAGGTTAAGCAAATGGCGAGGTCACACAGGCAGAGAAGTTGGAAGTCCAACTCTAGCCAGGAAGTGGTGACCAAGGAGACCAGCAGCCACGGCGCTGTGACTGGGACGTGGGAGAGAGCTGCGTGGTCTGGTCTGCTAGGTATCTTTAATGCCGAAACCCTCTTGGCCCAGAAACAGGGATGAGTTTTCAAACTGATGGTCCAGACCCCTGTGCTTCCTGGTTCCTGAACACAGCGAGACTCTGGATCAGCTTCTCTGGCCCCAGGATGCCCTAGATACTTCCAGGATGTTCACTGCTAGTCTCAGTAGATGATATTAACACAGTATCTCTGGACTGGAGAGATGGCTCAGTGGTTAAGAACACTGATTGCTCTTCCAGAGGTCCTGAGTTCAAATACCAGCAACCACATGGTGGCTCACAACCATTGGTAATGAGATCTGTCGCTCTCTTCTGGTGCATCTGAAGATGGCTACAGTGTACTTAGATATAATAATAAATACATTTTTAGGCCAGAGCCAGTGGGGTCAACCAGAGCAAGCAACCTTCATTCATAGCAATCATCAATACAACTACAGTGTACCCATACACATTAAATAAATCTTTAAAAAAAAAAAACCCACAGTGTTTCCACAGACCTCCACAGATATGGCAAGGTCAGCATGCAACATGAATCACCCTCCTTCCCAAGCTGAGGCTGTCCCTGGCATATACCTGTTTACAGAACCGCAGGAATCCAATGGAATAGGTCTTTCCCCAGAGGCAGCATGTGCCATACATACAGCTGGACCTGGGAATGACAAGTAGAGAGGGTTGGGGCCAGGGATGAAGTGGTCTGTGTGCCCACGCAGGGGTAGGCTGGTCTGTGTGTCCATTCAGGGAGGGGGCAAGGTCTGTATGTCCCCCTGCGAGGTTGGAAGGGGCTCAGGAAGCTGTCATACTCACTCAATGGCCTTCCCTCTGATCTCAGACATGATGGCACTCTCTCCCCCAAGGTACTCATAGCACAGGCTCAGGAAATTATAGATGACAAAGGCTGTGAAAAGTTCAGAGCAGAGTATCCACATCAGCAGAGCGGTCACTCAGAGTGCAGCAGCACGCCAAGCTCAGCCAAGGGCTGAGCGGCAGCGACACCCAGCTCTGCAGTCTTCCGATGACGTCTGACTCTTCAGGATACAGGGCAGCACAGAGCTGGGGCAAAGAGCCAGGCACCCCTGGGCCAGACTGCCCAGCTGTGGGCCATGGCTCTACTACTTAGGAGCCGTGTGGCTTTACGCAGGGTTCTCAAGCTCTTTGTGGCTGTTTCTTCATCTGGGAACTGGGGACAAGCGCTCCCTTAGCCTGCTTTTCGGAGAAGAGCGGTGACTATATGAGGCCCCGCTGAAGGCTGAATTCCCAGGACATGCTCCCACGTGCTCAGTGAGTGGTGTACCGCTTATTCCAGAACACCCTGCAGGGAGGAACTGAGTCCTACCCCAGTACCAGGCCAAAGCCATGGTACCTGCAGCCAACGCTGAAGGAATGAAGGTCAAGGGGATGGATGTGGCCTATGGCTCTCCCAGCATTACCTATGGCAAGAGCCAGGGCGGGCCACAGGCCTACTCTCAGACTGGCTCTCACAGGGCAGAAAAGGAACCTTTCTTGAAATGGATCCCCCAGAGAAGCCACAAGCCCTAACCCCACCTCCCTCTTGCCCAGCAGTGCCTGCTTTCTTTGGGAGGACCTGCCACCTGCCACCTGAGCTCAGACGTTCCCTTTTTGTGCAGCCTGGGCTGCTGGTCAACCACAGCCACACCCAGCTCGGACTGAACAGCTTACTCCCACTGCATTCCGCTCTCGGCTCAGGACTGTCATCTTAGCAAGTACACAGAACAGCCAGCGGGCTGCTTCACTGCAAACAATCACTAGTGAGTCGGTAGTAAAATCATCAATCCTCAGAGAAAGGAGACGAGAAACAACCTCTCAGACATGACTTGACTGACCATCTGAAAAATCCATCCCCTTTAGTAGTAAGTATTTAAATTCCTCCCGAGGTTTCTACCCATCCCTCTTGGATGAGAGACGCACAGCCTTTATACTTATGATGTGCGTTAATCAGTACAACAGCTGGGCAGAGGAGACACAGGTGGGGTTTAGTTTCCTAGTGACCACCATCATCAGAGAGGGAGGTCTGAGCTGCCAGCGGGTCAGAGGAAGAGCACGAGAGAAGAAGAGGGCAGGAGGAAGAAGTGGCCATGGGTTAGGCGAGCCATAAGAACATGGTACTGAGGGCTGGCTGAGCGGAGTTAAGAACAGCCCAGAAGGAACACAGTAAGTAATAACTTGGATTATCAATAGGAAAGTAGACTCTAACATCAAGGAGAGTAAACTGCTGCCCAGCTTTTGCACTGCTTAAGGCTTATTAAAAATATAATGGCTGTGTGTGCTTTTTATCTGGGAACTCAATAACTGAAGGTGGAGTAGAAACCCTGGACTAGGATTAAAGTGATTTCTACAATACCTTTCCTAGGCAAATACAGGCTCACATAGAACAGACCCAACAATGGCATTTACACAAGAGGCATCTACACAGCCTAGAAACAGAGCAGAGAGGCTGAGACATGACCAGGAGTGGGTGGAATTCAGGCCGCCGGCTGCCATCCTGCCAATTCTCAATGTGGCTCCAGACCTGGTCTCTAGGAAGGCAATACCTACCACAGCCTGCATGGCAGGCCGTATGCTAGGCCCAGGGAGACATTAGTGATCGTGGGACCCACACTCCAGAGGGAAGTGATGGTCTCACCTACTCCTGCCCTGGACAACGGGATATCTAGAACTTTCTCTCCATTCTAGATACCACACATCAAGTTACAGACAAGAGAATGCCATCAGGAAAGGGAGGGTGAGGTTCAAGATGAAACATGGAGGCTGTCCACACAGCAGATGGGCGCCTCGTGGTCTCATGGCAGATCCCACAAGGACTTCACTTCACAGAATGGACACACCTTTTTCCCTTCCCGCTTTTCAGGACAGGGCTCATCATGTAGCTGAGGCTAGCCCCAAACTGGCAGAGATCCTTCGGCCTCTGTCTCCCAAATGTGCTGGATTCCAGGCATGAGCCACCACACCGGAATTGGAAAGAGTATTCCTAGAGAGCATCATCATCGGAGAGGGAGGTTTCAGCTCCCAGCTGGTCCTTAGAACCAAGCATCAGAAGCAGACCCCTCAGCAGAGACTTCGGTCCCACCAGTCCTCAGTGAGCTTCTCTAGCCAGGAACCACTGAGAGAAGAGGTTACAGGCCACTCTGTGTCTTAGCTGTAGTCCCTACAAACAAGCAGCTACAACACTCAGCCTGGGAGCTCAGGACTTGAGTGAAAACCTGCTCAGAAGTGTCCCTGCAGCTGCGTCCCAGGTCAGGAGTTATACACTATTCACTATACACCACCTACTACTCAGTAGGGACCTTGTACAGAACTGATGTTGCACAGAACTGATGTCCCGAGTGCATCTGGCTGCTCCAAGCTCTCTCCTCTGTGAGACTTGAGTCCCTTCCGCTGGTCTCTGCCTCTCCTACACAGAAACTCTGAGTTGGTTGGAGAGACCAAGCTATCTGGGACATTCCAGATAACTGAGGATACGTTTGGAAAACAACTGCCAGCTGTGAACTAAAGTATTTCTGGCTGGTTCACCAGGCTCACAACATCCCCTCCCATTTCAGGGGCATGTGGGCAATCACAGTACAATGGAGCAAGCCTGCTGGACAGGGGACCTGCCCTATGTCAATGTGCCCAATTCCAAGTTGCTCCCAAGCCCTCCTCCCTGGTGACTCCTCGTCCTTTTTACATCCTGCCTGTCCCTGCTCCTGGCACCCCACAGGCCACTTCTGATTCCTCTTCCTTCAGAAGCACTGAGCTCTTACACGTCTTGTTTGTGAGCTGTGGCCAGTGGTGCGTTACCCATCAGGGTGCCCTACTGGCAGCAAACTGGCCTATGGCTCTCTTTTTAAATTACATTTCTTTATGTATCTCTGTGTGTGTGGATGTGTGTGTGTGTGTGTGTGTGTGTGTGTTGATCAGAAGAGCTCGAATTTCATCACATGGATCCTACAGAGACACTTCAGTAGGCATCAGCCTTGGCGGCAAACATCTTCACCCACTGAGCCCCTTCCCTGGCTCCCGTCCTAGGCTCTTCGTTCATTCACTGTACCCTCTCTGTCAGGAAACATGGTTCATTTGGGGCCACATATCAAGAGTCAGTATCTAAACTTCGAACTCTAGGGCTAGGTGTGATGCTCTACATCTGCAATGCTGTGCAAGGGAGGCTGAGGCACGGGGATCATGGATTTGAGGCCAGCCTATCGCGGATAGGACTACACAATGAGACCTATCTCAACAACAAGAATCTGAACCCTGCAATGGGGTGAAGGACATAGGTGTCTAAAATCTTTTTCCTCTCCTTCACCAGGCCCGGCACACATGAAATCCTGGCTGCAAAGACCCAGGCAGGCGCCTGGTGCTTCCGCACCATCGGGTCCTACTGGGCAAGTTTTGCAGCAACCTGCAGCCCTGTTTTACACTGTGTAATGGCTGTGTGATGCATACTCCACCTGGCGCCAGGGGAGGGGAGAACGTGATAATGATGGGGAAGAACCTGGGGTGAGCTTTTGAGGGAGCAGAGGAAGCTGCATCTCCACCTATGGTCCCGCGCCTCCCAAGGCCATGGCTACTGGTTCACACCCAGCCCCATGGTCTATTCCAGCTCGGTGTGAGCTACAGCCTTCATCAGATGGGTGTGGTATGGAGCTGGGGCATCCTGGGGAAGGTGCCCAATATCTCTGAAACTCAGCCATTGCCAGGTTGCTAACTAAATGATAAAATTTAAATAAATAATTTTTTAAAGGAAAAGAAAAATATTGACGGGCGGTGGTGGCGCACACCTTTAATCCCAGCACTTGGGAGGCAGAGGCAGGCAGATTTCTGAGTTCAAGATCAGCCTGGTCTACAGAGTAAGTTCCAGGACAGCCAGGGCTACACAGAGAAACCCTGTCTCGAAAAACAAAAAAAGAAAAAAAAAATAGAAGGAGAGAGAAAGAAAGAAAGAAAAATGTCAAAGCCACAAACAAGAAAAGGTCTCGGGTTCTGAGTTGAGGAGCTCAAGCCCACAGGGCCTTCCCCAGCATGGTGAAGACTATTCTATCTTGAGTGAGATTTTGGAACTCTGAGGTTGAAAGCAAGATCTTAAAAGCCTAGAAGAATATGTAAGCAGCTAGCAGGATCAGAGTCCAGGAGACTCCCTAAAAGCAGCAGCAGGAGATGAAGCTAGTGAGAAGAAGCCTGCAGGACCCAGAGAACAATTCCCAACCCTGAGGTACAGTCCCTTCCGAAAGCCGTCAGTCACAGAGCAATCCACTAAAGACACTTCAGGCTTCCTACCTGCCTCCCATGGGCCAGCTTCCTTAGGAGCCTGGTAGACAGGCTTCCTACCTGCCTCCCATGGGCCAGCTTCCTCAGGAACCTGGTAAAGGTGAGCCCTGACTAATGGAGAGAACAAACCACAAATGAAGGAGAAACAGGGACAGGTGACCCATGCAGCATAGGAGAAGCCAACACAAGTCCAAGAATGATAGTGACTGGCAACCTGGGTGACGGCAGAGGAGCCCTTGAAAGCAGCCAGTGCAGAGAGCCTGGTCAAAGGAAAACCAGTGCTAACAGACTCACACACGGCCGCTGGAGGGAAAACCAGTGCTAACAGACTCACACACGGGCGCTGGAGGGAAAACCAGTGCTAACAGACTCACACACGGCCGCTGGAGGGAAAGCGGGCTGGTTATTTAAAACCCAGTTGTAGTGTTCAGGGATAAACGAGTGATAAGCACAGAAAACCCAAAATTAAGACAAGTAGCAAGGCCCAGGCTTCTACAGAGAAAGGGCAGAGAGAGCAGCAAGCACGGCACTCAGGAGTGGAGGCAGGAGCACAGGGTTGTGGAAGGACTGAGTTCCCAAACCAAAGAAATGAAAGGAAGGGATGAGGCATGGGGGGCAGTGCAAGGTTCAGCCCTGGACAGCATTTAAACACAAACACGCAAACTCTGAATGCACACCTAGAGAAAACTGTAGTCCAGCCTCCCCAGCACGGCGAAGATAAGTGTATGTGCGTGTGCCTGTGCACGCATGTGTGTGTGTGCTTTCTTACATATGCTAGAGGCAAAAGAGATATGAAAGGAAGTACAGAAGGAACAGGTGAGAGTGAGGGTCAGCGCTGTGTGCTGTTTGTACATGCCCTGGGAGATGACAGGCCTAGGAGATGGACGGCAGACTTCCTGAGCTAGCAGTGGGGCTGGCTGGGGCAGGTGGGAGGAACAAAGGGGCTTCTGACGAGGGGTGCTGCCCACTGTGGCCGTCTGCTGCTGCTCTGGGTGTGGAGTGAGGACAGACTGGTAGCCCCCCTCCCATGTCCCCATCGTGTACGACAGGTCCTATCTTCAGGGCCCTTAGACTACACAGGACACACAGACACCAACACACACATAGAAACACAAAGACACATATGCAGCAAGGAACTTTTTGCTCCTAAGAGAACCAGGGGAGCAGAAGCTGGTCCAGGTGCCCACTTGAGGCCGGCACCTGCAGGAAGGATACCCAGCTCCTTCCTTCCCAGCCAGAGGCTCCCCAGGGATTGTCCACTGTCAGGAATATCAAGCACAGTGGAACACCTGCCTCCATAGTCTCTCCTGGAAGGAACTTTAGAGAACACCAGCCAGGAGGAGGGTGCCTGGGAATCAAGCAGCCCCACGGAAGGGTTGGGCAGGGCTCACAGTGAGCTACTCAAGTCCCTTTATTCAAAAATTATGGGGTTGGCTGAGGTATAGCTTAAAGAAAGAGCACATGACTGGGATGTATGAGCCCCTCATTCCTCCAACACACACATGCACACGAGCACGCACACAGAGAAATGGACTGGACCGGGGATGTATTTCTAGTCAGCAAAGTGCCTGCTTAGCATCTAGAAAGTCCTACGTTTCATGTCCAGCACCACATAAGACCAGGTGTGGTAACACACACCTATAATCCCAGCACTTGGGAGGCAGAGGCAGGAGGATCTCTGTGTTCAAGGCCAGCTTGGTCTACAGAACAACAGCCAGGGAGGGCTACACAAAGAAACCGTGTCTCAGGGGCGGGGAGTCTGAGGCTAGGGCTGGAGAGATGGCTAAGCAGTGAAGAGCATGGGCTGCTCTTCCAAGCATCATCCTGTTTTTCAGTTCCTAGTGCCTTCTTCTGGCCTCCTCAGGCACTACACACACACACACACACACACACACACACACACACACACACACACACACACAGTACACAGACATACATGCAGGCAGACACCCATACACATAAAAGATAGAAGAGAGACAAAGAATATAAAGTGCACACCTTTAATCCCAGAACTAAAGAAGGAGAAATAGGCAAACCTCTGAGTTCCAGGCCAGCCAGAGATATAAATTGAGACCCTGATACCCTCCCTCCCTCCCAAGTTTGAGGCCAGCCTAGGCTACAAGACATCTGTCTCAATGGGGGAGGGGAGAGTCAACTGCTATCGAGTGTCTGGCTCTGTTCCCACAGAGTGAAGCCTTCTCTCAGGGCTGTCTCCACTGAAGGGACAGACAGTGCTTGCAACCATGCATGGACAAAGATATGATGACATTGTCGAAGAGACAGGACGAGGGTCAATCTCACACATGGCTGGAGAATCTGACCACACCAGTTCCCAACACCAAGGAACTCCCTACTGCTGAGCTGCGGTGGAGGCTGATGTGTGTCCTGAAGGGGTTGTGGTGGGGGACACAGAAATAAGGGGGAACCTGGCAGAAGGTGCTAAGAGGGGTGCCAGTCCTTTCCTTTGAGACACAATAGAGCAACACATGGGGACACGTGGGCTTGCAGGCCCAGCTGTGTAAATTCTCCCCCAGTACCTGTGGTTTCTACCCACAGATGGACCATTTAGAAGTTGCCAACCCAACTAGAGAAGCCAGAGCTGAGAAATAAATGAATCAGAGTTAGAGCTCCTGTCTCTGGGCATCTGTGAGGGTGACCTGGGATCCCCCAAACCAAACCATGTCTGTAAGCGGAGACTTGGGCTACATGGGACGGCTACTCGTCCATTAGTGATAGATGGACAGCCAGGTGGGGAAGAGGAATCCAGATCCATCCTTGTGAGGTTGGTCCAGAGGCTCCTGAGGGACTGAGGAATGATGTGCCAGCCTCAGGTCCTAGAGATGAATGAGGGGCATGCACCCCACCCTCGACCCCATGGCCCCAGCTCCCCAGCCTCAGATCTTCAGATGAATGAGGGGCCTGCACCTCCTGGCTCCCTGGTCCCTACTCCCCGCTCCAATGTGCTCACCTTCATAGCAGTCACGGACAGTGCCAAAGTACACATAGTACTGGTCATTGGTGAAGAAGAGGAGGCTGAGCCAGGAATCGAAGGCGTAGATGGGCACGATGAAGAGGATGCGCACGATGTGGCGCTGTTCGTTGGGGCGGCTGTAGCAGCGCAGATGCATGTAGATCTGGAGGGAGGGAGGGCACCAAGTCAACCAAGTCCCACTGCCATTCCAGCTGCCTCCCACCCGTCTGCCCTCTTCCCCCCGCCTGCTCCATGGGAAGAGAAGGGCTCCTGACATCCTTCCTCTATGGCCTGATGCAAATTACCCATCCTAAGCCTCAGTCCTGCTCTGTAAAATCAGATGATAAACCTTCCACCACGAGAGTCAAGTCGAAGGGACCACATAAAGCTGGTGTGGCGCTATCTACAGGCCACCTTCAGCTACAGGGGACAGTAGGACCACAGTATTGTTGAAGTTGTGGTCTTCAACGTGTGCTCCTATCACTCTGCCTCCCCATGCCAAGTTCCCAAGACCTCAGAGCAGCAGCACTGAGTTAGCTCAAGGGCTGATCAAGGGCGAGTTGAAGCCATCTGGCTGTGGCCCCTCTCTGCCTTGTCCCTTCACAGATGTGAGAGAGGGTGGGGCAGCCGAGAGCCTCTCTCTGGAGAACACGGACACACTTCCGGGCTGTGTGGCCACAGTGGTGTGCTCACACTAGGCCTAGTTCCTCAGTCCGCTGAACTAAGGCAGCACTGACTGCAGTGTCCCCAGGGAGGCAGGAGAAGGCAGTGCAACTCTGGGGAAGCTAAGAGCATACGCAGCCTCAGTGTCTGGGCCCGACTCTCATGACATCACTCTTGGCCCAGCCCAGGCCAGCCCTGACTAAGGAAAAGGACAAAATATTTCCATCCGCTGTGAGCCAATTTCCTTGGACACTAATGGATCTAAAAGAGGCTGAGATGCACAGCAGCTGGTGAGAGGCTGCCAGGGGCCTGAGCAGACTCACCTAGCCCTCTACATGGGAATCCAGCTAGCCTCCTTCTTGGGCACCCAACCTCCCCTGAGGGCATAAGGGCAGGAGACAGGAGACCTGACTTCTCTCCCTGAGCTGCCACCTCCCTCAGGCTAACAGTAACACATGTGCTGGCCAACAGATTCTGAGCAGAACCTCACTGCAGACAAGTATCTGTGAGTCTCCTCACAGTCCTGATGCTCCCTCCGGCTGCTGCTGGACTGACGGTGAATCCAGAGCCACCTCCTGCCTGCAGCTGAGCTGGGGTGTGGGAGAGAGACCCTAGAAAGCAGAGCTTACGCTACTTGCCTGGCTTGCCTAAAGTGTGATTTGTGGAACTAGAAACCACTCGGGACACTTAGGGACCTGGTGGACCCCCACCACACCTAAGTACCTGGTGGCAGGTGATGAGCAGAGCTGTCCACACAAAGAAGCCGGAGATGACCTGGGCGGCAGTGGTCATCAGAAACACAGGGTGTTCCATGGCTGTGGGGCTCCCCTCGGGAGTGGCAGAGACACTAGGTGAAGCTGCTGCGGTTGTGGGTGATGCTGGGTCTGGGGCCAGCGCAGCCCCCCTCACTGTCATGGTTCCCAGCAGCACCAGGCTCCCTGAGAGGATCTCTTGCAGTGAGTGGCAGGCTGGCCTAAAGAAGAAACGGGAGTGAGTGGCAGTGTTATGAACAGTGTATTCCAGTGAGTGGAATACGGGTGTACGGAAGAGCGCCAACCTACAACTGTCAACAACAGCTTGCCCATTGCTACCCTGGCAGTCCCTCAGTACTGCTGCCAAAGCTGGAGCCCTCACATGGCACACACAACTGCCACATGGGCCTCCTGTCACTCTCCTTTAGAGACAAGGTGTTGCTGTGTACAGACTCGGTAGGTCTTGAGCTCAAATCCTCCTGCCTCAGGCTCCCAAGTACTAGGATGAAAGACATATACCGCCCTGATGTGGTAGACTTGTTTTTGTTTTTCTAAGACAGGGTTTCTCTGTATAGCTCTGGCTGTCTTGGAACTCTGTAGACCAGGCTGGCCTCGAACTCCCAGAGATCTGCCTGCCTCTGCCTCCCAAGTGCTGGGATTAAAGGTGTGAACCACCACTGTAAGGCATGGGAATCTACTTGAAGGGCCTGGCTTTTGAGATTTCTCTCTAACTTTCCTAATGGCTAACAGTCACCCATCCCTTTGGGACCCAGCTGGGCTATCTTGGAGACTTTATGGCTCTTCCCAATTTGTACATCTTCAAACTTCAAACTACAGAACCTAGGACTTCACACAATGCCAAGAAAGTACTCTACCACTGCCTCCTACACAACCCCCTAGAAATCATCTTCTAACTCAACGCAGGAATCCTCTTTCCTAAAACCCTGCCCAGGCACTTCCTCACCCGGATACTCCAGTCCATTTCACATGCCCTAACTAGTCTCTAAGGAACAGAGGGCCTGCATTCGGTCCATGCGTCTCTCTTCCTGCCTGCTCAGAGGCAGTGAGTCCCCTATCCCCATCTTTGAATCTCCAGCACCAAGCCCAGCAGCCAGGCAATTTATAATGCTCAACCTCATTCCTGGCTTTCGATCTGCATTTCCAGAGAATGTGAGTGAGGTGGCCCCACACAAGGAACATGGCAGAACTGAGGAAATGCACATCAAGGAAATTTCCAGAGGGAAAGTGAAACAGAGTAGATGGTGACTCCGTGGAAGCAAAGCCTTTCTATTTCTAGATAGAGTTGAGGTCCCATTTGACATGGAGAAGTAATCCTCATATAGTCCAGAGAAGAACTGCTGACAGGTAGCCACCAGATGTCTGCCAATTGGGGCAAGGCTGGGCCAGAGACCAGAGCTACTTCCAAAGAACAAAGCTTTCCAGGATCATCAGAGTGATGCCCCAGAGTGACAGCCACAGTGACAGCATCAGGGGTGGGGGTTGGGGGGGGGTCTTTGGAACGTCAGGAGGGTGGAGTCCTCGTGAAAGGGATTAGTACCCTGGTGTAAGACCCCTCCTCTGCATCTTGAGGACAAAGAAGAGTTGCCTAGAAACCAGAAATGCACCCCACTGGACAGTGTGGTCGGTGCCTGGATCTCAACTACCCAGCCTCTGGAACAGTGAGAAAGAGGCGGGTTTCCAGCATTCTGTTATGGCAGCCAGAGGAGTCCAACTGCGCCTTCTACCCAGGCATCAGTCTTAGGAGCCTCATGCTTAGTGCTGCCACCTACTGACAGCTGTCAGTGCTACCCGGCCATCAGGTGACCTGGAAGGCTAACTGCCCAAACCCATTCTGCACCAGGGCATGAAGGGATTAGAGGGGGAGTGGAGAGAGAGTGCGCATCACAGACACTGGGAAGAAGTCTGATGGAAGTTTGAGTCCCCAGCTTCATCATCAGCCCAGGTGACCAACCTCACAGTCCTTGGCAAATCCCAGAGCTGACATCCAGACCAGAATGTAGTGACACCTGAACAAGTTCCTCCTCCTCTCCTGTCTTTGGGCCCAGACAACTCACACCTGCCCTATGGTCCAGACACCGCCTTGCCAGCTGTCCACCTGCACTCCTGCTTGGCTCCCACTAACATCCTGACTCCTCATCTAGCTATCAGAACACCGGGATCCAGGCAGAGCCCTTGGATTGCTCTCTTCCACATCAACAATCCCTAACCACCAACTAAAAGACAGATTCAAGACTCAAAAACGGAGAAGGCAGCTAAATTGGGAAACTGAAAAATGGAGGTGTCTGTGTATGAGGACTGATGGAAAGCCCTGCAAAGGGAGGCACCGTAGCAGCCTTATAATAGCTGCTGTAGCACGGCTGCCAAGTCGAAAGCTAGCACCTGGGACGTTTCTTTAGAAAAGCTTGCACTGTGAATCAACATCTTTGCCTGTCACCCCAGATTAAAAGGATAAATATGGAGTGGGCAAAGATACCCCTAAATCGCCAGCATTTCCTCTAAATATTATCTTCTGTTTGTTTTCTTTTCCCTAATGGCAACTTTGAAGTGATATTATCTACATCTTGGAAATAGAATAAAGATGTGAAACTTGGCTTTCAGGCCCCTACCAAGCGATTTGAAGGTTTCTAGAACATTCTCTCAGCTAACAGTCAAAGCAGTGCTCTCACTCTTAGCTGTTTGGTCCCTGGTCCCCTCAAAGGCAGGTATAGCAGCTCCTCCACCCAGACCAAGACCCACATGGAGGCTGCCGACCACATCCACAATCCAATCTAAATCACTCTAAGTAAGCTCTGCAGACTGCTCACAACGTGCACAGAGGGGGAGGGGGAGTAGATCCTGGGACCTACTGCTTACCGTGTGCATAGGAGAGGAGGGATACTGGGTCCCACTGTCGCACATGTACTACAGACAGATGTCCCCCTGGGAGCGAGCACTCATGACCCAGATCCCACGCAAACAGCACATTGGCTTGGCAGGGCACCTGGCCCTCAGAGAAGCCAGAGTGACTGTGGCAGGGGAACTGCAGCTGGTCTAGCACCCTCTCATCCGCATGGTCTCTATGCCTTCCCTGTTAAATATAGTTCATGTTCCTCAAGGTAGGAGGAGCCATACAAGACAAGGCTTGGATTCCAACTGCTCTAGCACGTTCCAATTCTTTCTTTTTCTTTTTCTTTTGCTGGGGGGGGGGGTGTTTCATCTGTGTGCAGGTGTGCTTGTGTGCAGGTGTGCTTGTGTGCAGGTGTGCTTGTGTGTGCCTGCAGTTGTTTTTGAGACAGGGTCTCTGGCTTGGGGCTTTCCAATTCAGCTGCCTCTTCTGTTTTGACATGGGCTCTGGGAGCAAACTCCAAACCTCATTCTTGGTGGTTAGCACTTTAACCATTTTCCCAGCCCATGGTTTCCCCATTTTCAGTTGAGCAACTGACAAAATTCTGCAAAGGGTATGGCAGAGGGTTGTAGGGAAACAGGAGAATCACCTCTCTGAGGACATATCCTGAAGCCTCTGGACCCTCGTGGGCTTGGGAAGATCCAGCCTTGACCTTGAGGAGCCCAAAGCTCCATGCTCCTGCAGCACCACACTGCAATGTGGAGGTCACATCCCACCACGCTACGCAGAGGCGACGGCCTGGGGGTCAGTGTGGTCAGGCGTCTGATGGGTGAGGACTTACCAGCAGCATCTAAACACAGAAGAGTCTGGACCTAACACAACTAACTTCAAACTCTGAAGGCGCCGCATGGGATTCCTGCCAGATGAGTTCTACAGGATCTCAGGGCAACTACGTAAGTGATGAGAGGGTTCTAGTCTACAGATGTCCCGGTGATAAACAAGCTTACAATTAAAAGCGACTATTTAAGGACTTGCAAGATGCCTGGGTAAAGGCACTGGATGCCAAGCCTGACAACCTGAGCTCAGGTGGAGGCTAATCCTCTGATCACTCCTCAATCTCTCAACCTCAACCAACCTCTCTCTCTCTCCCCCCTTACCCCCACACACAAAGTAATAATAGCAATTATTGTAATAACTAAAACAGCACTTTAAATGAATCTGGGCATAACTGCAGAAAGTCTGACACAGGTGGAAACATGCGCACTGTGGCGATCAACACTACACAACAAAGCCTCGAGGGTGGCACCTGTCAAAGTAATGACAGCCTGGATAGAGGAGGAGAAAGCAGGAGATAGAAAGAAAGCACCTTGCAGGACAATACTGAAGGCTGGCTGGCCTCTGCTGATCTATGATGGCCGTTGTTTAAAAGACTCTGGTGTGCACAACATGGTTGTGTTAAAATGTAAACAGCCACCAACTAGTTTGTTTCTGCTTTGTCCTGTCCTATTCTTATGACCCAATGTGGACTTGTGTTCAGATCAATATTATTTGTATCACTACATGCTAATCCTCAAATACATGCTTTCTGGTTGTGCTGCTGCTGACAGTATGATTAGGTGGCCTGGTTGGTCTCGAACTCAGAGCTCCACCTGTCACTGCTTCCAGAGTGCTGAGATTAAAAGTGTGTGCCACCACGCTTGACCCTAAATAAATGCTTCTTTTTATGTAAAAAATTAATGCAAATCGGCCATGGATTTTTTTATTTGAGATATGGTCTTCACAGGTAGCACAGGCTAACCTTGGATTAGCAGCGACCCTTCCTTGCCTCAGCCTCTCCAGTGCTCCGTTATAGGCATTACCCGCCACCTTCGCTTGGACTTTGGTTTCGTTTTATATTTTTAAATTTTAAAAATGTATAAATTGCAAGGGTATTTTGCTTCTTGCACGTATGCATGGGTACCACACGCGTACCCGGTACCCTTGGAGGTCAGAAAAGGGCACCAGATCCCCCAAACTAGAATTACAGATTGTTGGTTGTAAGCTGCCATACGGTAGCCAGAAACCAAACCTAGGTTCTCTGCTAGAGCCATGAGTAACTGCTAAGCCATCTCTCCAGCCCCAGACCTGGGTTCTAATATAAAGTGTAAACTATAAGAGAAAGGCTGGGTGTGGTAGCACACACCTTTAATCCCAGTACTTAGGAGGCAGAGGCAGGCAGATCTGAGTTTGAAGCCCAGCCTAGTCTGCAGAGCCAATTTCAGATAAGCCAGGGCTACACAAAGAAACCCTATCTGAAAAACAAAGAAACAAAACCTATAAAGAGAAAACCTTGAAGTGGGAGGTAGACAATTCCTAATACCAGAAGCATGACCCACAGAAGGGAACGTACGAAGTGAACTGAATAAAAAGTAGGAACATATAGGGAGACGTTTCTCAAAAAAGCTGGGGGGGGGGTGGATTCTTAAACAACAACAAAAACCCTTTATGTTTTGTTTTTCTGTGTAGCCTTAGCTGTCTCGCTCTGTAGATGAGGTTGGCCTCAAACTGAGAGAGGTGTTGCCTCTGCCTCTGAAGTGCTGGGATTAAAGGCGTGAACCACCATGGCTCTGACTGAGAAAGGGGAGAAAGGAGTGAGATGTTCACTGTGAGAGCTGCACGGTGGAGTGGCAGGGTGTGCGTGCCTGTAGCACAAACCTGGGGAATGGCCAGAGTCTTGGCAGAAAAGAACAGTCAAAGCTCAACTGTACCGTCCAATCTGAAAAGATACAAGAGACTTGAAGAGCATTGGCTAAGTAGATACACAGCCAGTGAGCACATCATCAGACAACAGAGAAGAAATGAAAACCAGAGAGTGGTGCCCCCAGAGCTATACAATGAGAGGCTGTGCCGATGTAAACACTGCCAAGGAGGCAGAGAAACTGAACCTCACACGTACATTGGCATGAAGATAAAGCAGAATATCATCTGGCAATTTCTTACACAACCATGCAGCCCAGGGATTATCTTGATTATGTTAATTGATATGGGAAGGCCTGCCCACTCTGGGTGACACCATTCCCTAGGCAGGGGATCTGACTGGTCTAACAGTAGAGAAGGGAGCTGAAGACAAGCACACATGCACAAGAACACATGTATTCATGGCTTCTTCTGACTGCTAAAATGTTGACCAGCTGCTTCAAGCTCCTGATGCCTTGACTACTTCACCCTGAGGGACTATAACCAGGAACTCTGAGCTATAATAAGCCCTTTCTCCCTAAAAACATTTGAGAATAGTCCAAATGTCTGTCAACAAGGGAAGATTGAATAAACCACTATATCCAGACTTTAAAACTACTTCTCAACATTAAAAAAGAATATGTGGGGCTGAAGAGATGGCTCAGCAGTTAGGAGCACTGACTGTTCTTCCAGAGGTCCTGAGTTCAATTCCCAGCAACCACAAGGTGGCTCACAACCATCTGTAATGGGATCTGATGCCCTCTTCTAGTGTGTCTGAAGAGAGCAATGGTGTACTCACATACATAAAAATAAATAAATCTTTTAAAAAAAGAAAAGTATGTGCCTGGTCATGGTGATAACCATCTTTAATCCCAGAGTTTGGGAGGTAGATGGAAGGTGGATCTCTGAGTTTGAGGCTGGACTTGTCTACAAGGTGAGTTCCAGGACAGCCAGAGCTACAGAGGACAGGCAAATCCTGTCTTGAAAAATAATAGCCCCAACACTAGGAGAAAGAAGCCCTCTCTGCTGGGCAGAGCTATTCAAGAGACTCTTAAAACATTCAGCCTATTGCTATTGCCCTCCAGAAGTGGGAGTTAAGCCCCTACAGCGAAGGCTCCATATGCCTCACACACACACACACACACACACAAACACACACACACACACACACACACACACACAGGGCCCAGAGGTCCCAAGCTGGAACTGGCCTGAATGTCACAAGAACTAGCTTCCAGGGTTCCTGAAGGCATTATACAAGCTTTCAAAAGAGGATATGGAGGCTGGAGAGATAGCTCAGCGGTTAAGAGGAGGTCCTGAGTTCAATTCCCAACAACCACATGGTGGCTCACAACCATCTATACTGAGATCTGATGTCCTCTTCTGGCACATAGGTGTACATGCAGATAGAGCACTAGACACATTAAACAATTAAATTTCTAAAAGATTTATTCATTTATTTTATGTATATGAGTGCATTATAGCTGTCTTCAAACACACCAGAAGAGGGCATTGGATCCCATTACAGTTGGTTGTGAGCCACCATGTGGTTGCTGGGAATTAAACTCAGGACCTCTGGAAAAGCAACCAGTGCTCTTAACTGTTGAGCCATCTCTCCAGCCCAAATAAATAGGTCTTAAAAGGGGGAAGAGGGGATGTGACCAACAACAGTCTTACCCAGCTATGATGCTCATGAATCACCACGAAGCCAGCATGGCACCATAACCCTGAGGATTAAGTGATGGCATGAATACTGTGGCAGTGACCAACTGCTTTCTAACTGAATTTAAGACCTGCTCAAAAACAGAGAAATCACACCATCCTGGAAACCTAGCCAAAAGAAGGAAAAAAATTTTTTTTGTTTGTTTTGATTTTTTGTTTTTTGTTTTTTGTTTTTTTCCGAGACAGGGTTTCTCTGTGTAGCCCTGGCTGTCCTGGAACTCAGAAATCTGCCTGCCTCTGTCTCCCAAGTGCTGGGATTAAAAGCATGTGCCACCACTGCCCAGCTGAAAAAAAAATTTTTTAAGGGAAAGTATAAATACACACAGCATTAGGTTGCCTCGAGAGTATTATGGCAATCCCAAAGTCAGAGACTGTCTGAGTCCATTTATAGAACATTTTCAATGTGATAGAGCTATAAAGGTGTAGCTCAGGTGAGCGTGTGGTCGGCAGAGACCGGGGACAATGAGAGCGAGTGTGGTGCAGGCAGGTTCCTTCCAGTGACAAGAAGTTGTGATGGGGGGCTGGTGAGATGGCTCAGCGGGTAAGAGCACTGACTGCTCTTCTGAAGGTCCTGAGTTCGGATCCCAGCAACCACATGGTGGCTCACAACCATCCGTGATGAGATCTGATGCCCTCTTCTGGACATCTGAAGACAGCTACAGTGTATTACACTGGAGCAAGTGGGGCCTGAGTAAGCAGAGGTCCTGAGTTCAATTCCCAGCAGCCATGTGATGGCTCATGGCCATCTGTACAGCTACAGTGCACTCATACACATAAATAAAATTAAAAATAAATAAAGAAAGAAAGAAAGAAGTTGTGATGGAGCCACAAATCCATATGAGATGAGCCACACAGAACTACAGACACACGCCCTCCCACAGGTGACAATATAGACGTGAGTGGGCCTCACAGCCCAGTCTCCATTGCGCTGACGTCAGGGAACCACTCTGATGTGGCTACAGCCAAGGAGGATGTAACCAATGGAAGGAGCCTGCACCTGTACACTAGGTCTGAACTTCCTGTGGATCTCAATTTGTTTCAAACAGAGGATTAGTTTTTGTATTTGGCTTTGTTTGTTTTCCGTTTACAGATTTTTTTTAAATCATATCTTATGTGTCTGAGTATTTTGCCTGCATTCATGTTAGGCACACCACACGTAGACCTGGTGTCCTCAGAGGCCACAAGATAGCGTCAGACGCCTTGGAAGTACAGTTACAGATGACTGTGGGTGCTGAGAAATGAACCTGGGTGTTCTGCTAACTGCTGAGCCATCTCCCTACCCCAAAACAGATTTTTAAAGTCTACAGCATGCAGAGACAAATATTGGCTTGTTATATGGGTAAAAAAAATTAGCATGGTGCTATATCCGCACCCCCATCCCCACTGCCCAAGGTTGCCCTTAAATTCTTGTGTCCTGTGTTCAAGGGATCCTCCTGGGCTGGGGTGAAGCTCAATTGGTAGGATTACGTACCATGCGTGAAGCCCTAGGTTCGGCTCTCAGCATTGAACAGAACTGGGCATGCTTGTACACAAAGGTAATCCTAGCACTTGGGAGGCAGAGGAAAGGGAACAGGGTTCAAGATCATCTCCTGCTACCAAGCAAGTTCAAGGCCAGACAGGGCTATATGTGACTCTGTCTCAAGTAGGAAAAAAAAAATCTTCCTGTGCAGCCTCCAGAGCGTGAGCACAGCATCCAGCGTGAGCACAGCATCCAGCGTGGGCGCTTCTTAAGGGAAGAAAGATGAGTAAGGTCGGTCACACAGACAGCTGCTGAAACCAGGAGTATGAGGGAGAGGCATGTCAGCATGTGGGGAGTCTCCCATCATGAAACTTCCATAACGAAGGCAGAAGGAACATCAGCACCTCCACCGAGCTGAGACCCAGCGACTGAGGGGAGGCCCAAAGGACAGACTGACTCCCTCCCTACCTTGCAGAAAAGCATCTGAGTAGCCAAACCGAGCAAGAGGGAAACTGAGGCTGGCCTCAGTGCCAGGCACTTCTGTCTTAAACACTGAAAAGGAAGGACTAAAAGGTCCCATGCACGGACACTAGTTCTATGCTGCCTGTCTGTCCACAAGTTTCCTAGGACTGCCTTTGAAATGTCCTCAAACACCTTTGTGACATTCCTTCACAGGACAGAGCTATTGTTTGAGAAGCCCTCCCGGTGACACCATCAAAAACATCAAGCAAGGAAGGCTCTATGCAGGGCATTGTGACCAAAACAGTGTTATCTGGCATCAATTTAAAAAAAAAAAAAATCTCAGGGTTGGAGAGATGGCTCAGCGGTTAAGAGCACACTGACTGCTCTTCCAAAGGTCGTGAGTTCAAATCCCACATGGTGGCTCACAACCACCCGTAATGAGATCTGATGCCCTCTTTTGGAGTGTCTGATACAGCTATAGTGTATTTACATATATTAATAAATAAATCTTAAAAAAAAAACCCTCAGATCTGTACTCCTAAGATACTATGAAATAGGATTTTTTAGCTGACTTAAAAAAATTCCCAGTAAATCTGAGTGTGTTTTGAATACCCATGTTAGAGACTTTGAAGCAAATACCTCTGTCTGGTTTATAAAAACATCTGACTGACAGAGGAAATGGAAATGTAGCAGCTAAATTCTGACAGTTCTTTTGTGCAGTTCGTGGCTGAGATCAGTGAGTACGAAGGGAGCCTAGGAAGAAGCACTGCCCAGTGCTGTGGCATGCACAGCCTCATGGGCATGGGCAGGGGGCTCTGTCAGGGAGGGCAGCAACGAAAACCGGGCATAGAAACTCGGAAGGCAGGGTCGGGCCTTCCAGATGCTCGCTCCACAGCGCCAAAGCTCGCCCACCCTGAACACTCCAGCCTAGGAAGCCAGAAGGCTTGTGCCCACAATGACCCCAACTTCAAGGCTCATGACATCAGCTTGTCCTCGGACCTCTATGTGGAATGGATCTTACAGATAAAGGGTAACGGGAAGGGTGAGTTTGCAAATACTTACCAGTACATCAAAACCTACACTCAAAAAGCCTGGTGTTTGTTTATCTGTGTAAATGTGCCATATATGTGTGCACCCACGTGCACACAGGCAAAGACCAGATGAGGCTGTCAGGAGTCCTCTATTGCCCTCCGCCTTATTCCCTTGGGACAGGTCCCTCACTGAACCTGGGGCTCACTATTTTCTGGCTTGAGTGACAGCAAGCCCTAACAATCTCACCGTACTTATGCTACGGTTTCTGATATGCGCAGCCACATCTGCCTTTTTACATGGGTGCTGGGGAGCCAAACACAGGCCCTTATGATCGCAACAGAAAGATCTCCACCCACTGAGCTATCTTACAGCCCAAGTTTGGTTTTTGTTTGTTTTGTTTTTAGACCAGGTCTCTTTGTATGTAGATCAGGCTGACCTGAAACTCAGAGATCTACCTGCCTCTGCCTCCCCAGTGCTGGGATTAAAAGTATGGCAAGTTTGGGGTTCAACTGCGGTTAAAGGTATACAATCAATAGTACAGGGAGCCAAGGGCCACTGGCACCGTGTCATTCCGTGTCACAGTCTCTGTGTTAACCGCTCCCAGCACAGTCCCTTAGCCCCCTCAGTCCCAGGCTTCAGATCACACAGAAAATAAAGCCAAGCACTTGTTTGGTCCCCCAGTGGCCCACCTGCTGTAAATGCTGTCACCCCACCTCCCACTGTTTGCCTGGCAACCTGTGACTCGGAAGAGGCCAGGTCTCAAGCTGACACTTTGTCCCAGACCCTGAGTTGGGGGTGGAGGGGGTGGGGTGGGGGGGTGGAGCTGGACCTGAACAGGTGAGCAGGCTTTTATCTTGGGAGCAGAGCAAAGGTGCGTACTGTCCTGTTGCCATGGCCTCTGAGCCAAGAGCTTAGCAACCAGAATTGTGCACACTTTCAAAAGGGTGTAGAGCTAGAAACGTGGCTCAGTGGGTAGGACTGTTGCTTAGAACAGCATCCTAAGTCCCACCCCCAGTACCATATAAACCGGATGTGGTAGCTCATGTCTGTAATTCCAGTAAAAGGCTTGGAAGTTTAAGACCAGTGTTGGCTACACAGTGAGCTGAGGCCAGCCTGGAGTGTATAATATTGTTTCAACAAAAATAAATACATAAGTAAATAAATAGATTATAGTACTGCATATGGTCTGGCATTCACATGGGGTCCAGGCAACCCCCCAGCCTCCCATGCATAGCACTCCCATAGAGAAAAATGTAGCTCACTTGGCTCAGAAAACCTTTAAGGGTTATAATTAGTCTCAGCAATTCAGGTCAGATTTTGGCTGCAAAATGAGTCTGCTGCTGACTAAGGAGGAACCTCTGGGGTTTCTGCAAGATCTGGAATCTACTGTGGTGAGAAGGAGCATGCTAGGGAGGCTCCTGAGCACAAGGACTGACTTCTACATTTACAACATTCTCCTAAACCTGAAATCTATTCAGCATCGACAGGACAGGAGTGAGCGCTGGTCTTAACTCTCCAGCGACCAAGGCCTCCAGCCTCCTTCCCGGCCCCCTGTCTGAGCTGCAGCAGAAGCCCTGTCACGCTACACGTGTGAGGTGAGCACATGTCTGAGTGCTCAGGTGCTTCTCCTCTCTCCTAATCGTCATGGTAACAAGACCACTAACTCTCACCTCACCAAAAACATCACCACCACCTTGGGCCCCGCCTACGCCTAGCAAAACCTGGCTGTGCTCAGTGCTCCAGCCAGCATTCCTGTTTCCCACATTCTCTTGGTCCATGATGCCAGACACACAGTAGGGACATGGGAAGAGGCAACTGTGAGCTACTGAGCAATGTGGAGCCTGGCCTTGGAGCCACCCAGCACGCTCTTTAGCCTCTGTCACCTGGACCCGCCCCACTGCTGACACTGTGCAGCTTGGCCTCAGCAGGCGTGTTCATCTGGTAGGAGGTATGGAGCTGGGCCACATGCACTGTCTTCCAGCCTGAGACGGCCACACCAAGGAGAGCAAAGGACAATCACAGGGAGGAGGGGAACGACAACATGAAGGGGAGTCTAGGAAAACAGACACTGTCACTGTTAGAGACGCTGACCACAGGTGGGTTCTCTCCTGCCTTCTCCACGACAACACTGTCAATTCCTGGAGGTCAAAGTTCATGTTTCAGGGCACCTGCTTCAGGGACTGGAATGTTCTGCCATTCTCACTTCTGAGCCCTGTCCCCCACTGCCTGCACATGGCCACCTCCTGTTATATCCACCGTCTTTTCTCTCATGGCCTTTTCTGCTATCATGCTATCTGGCTGAATGACAGCGACATGAGGCTGGAATGCATCTGCTGAACACTGATTTGGGGACAGAGGACAGTGATGTAGAGCCAGCCTGTGCCCTCCAGATGCTTCAGTAGGCTTGTGCCAAGAAGGCCTCACACAGGAGCAGTTGGACAGGCCACATGTGGCACCGTGCAGCTCACAAAGGCCCTTGGCCACATGCAAGTAGACATAAGTAGACATAGTCAGAGCACCCAGACAGATGAGTGCCCTGGGCAGAGACCCTGCGGTGCCACCATGACGCAAGGACTGGGCTCATGTTGAGCCTCAGGCGTGTGGCTAATGGGGAAAGAAGGACACAAGCTTGGGGAAACCCAGCTCTCAAAACAAGGAGCAGCCAATACAATATCCCCTTACACCAGAGGGTCAAGGAAGCTGAATGTGACCCAGGGAAGGCTTATAGAACCTGGAGGAAGAGGAAGGAGGGTCTCAAGTGCATTATGACCAGGTCCTGCCTGGGCAATGAACTAAGTCAAAGCCAGAACCCACACAGTAAACATGCCCGTCCCCAACACATGCTATGTCTGCAGCTTCCGCTGGGGAGACAGACCACTCATTGTCCCTCTGTGAGGACACCCTCCTCACGCTGCCCTCCCCACTCCACCCTCACCATACTGCCCTCCTCACATTGCCTGGCCTTTCTTCAACCTTGAGCCCTGGAGCCACGTCACCTACACCTGACTCCAAGCTCTGCCACTGTAGCTGTGTGTCAGAGACAAATTATGCAACCTCTCTCTGCTTGGCACAAAGGGCACATGGCCACATGCAAGCCAGAGGCACTTCCAGGAAAAACCAAGACTCAAGTACCGCATGCTGCTGCCATTACTATTACTGGTCTCATGCTACCACATCCTATCACAGAGGGGTGTGGTGGAGTGTCACATTCCCACCAGCCTCTGAGTCCAGGCTGGCCCTATTTCTGGTCTCTGATTCTTTTTAAATCTTGTGTGTATGTGCAGTGTGCGTGTTTGTATATGGTATATGTGTGTATGATGTTTGTGTGTGGTATATATGAGGTATTTATGTAATGTGTATGGTGTGTCTATGGTGTATGAGTGTTATATGTATGCATGTGTGTATATGCGATGTATGTGAATATGGCATATGTATGATTGGTATGTGTGTGTGTGTGCATACATTACACATGTGCAAGCAAAGACCAGGAGGCCATCAGGTATTCCTTTGAGGAATATGTTTGGGCTAGGCCTGGCAGCCAGCAAGCCCCAACAATCCTCCTGACTCAGACTGCCACCCTCACCCCCACACCTCCAAGATGACTTGTGCCTGTGAGACCACAGCCAGCTTGTTAAGTGAGTGACAGGAACCAAACTCAGGTCCTCATGGTTGTGCTTGCAGAAAGCATTCCTAACTATCTAGCCCCTTCTCTCCAGCTTCACTTCACCCCAAATCTCCCCCCTTTTAGACAAGGTTTCAGTATAGCTGAAGGCAGCTTGGAGTCAGGGTGATTCCCCTGCCTGAGCCTGAGTGTTGAGTTTACAAGCACAAGCCACAACACCCAGCCAGATTTTGATTCATTTTATTTCAGATCTGAGCCCTGTCAAGCTGTAGCCATGGAGTGCATGCTCAGGCATCGGCCACCTGCACTCAGGCCAAGCTGCACTGGCCACAGGCGGCAGACACTTCTCTGGAATGTGAACACACCCCAGAGGGAATGCTGTTCTTGTTTGTCTTATCCCCCGGAGGAAGGTCCATCTTTACACGCCTCCTCTCTTCTCCCCATAGGGGCTCACTTGAACACTGCATCTGGGCCTGTAGCCTGGAAATGAGGGGTTCTTAGACCTGGGGGTCGAGGGGGTGCTCAGCTTGACCAACCTCCAGTGGCTGCCTTTGGAAGGAAGCTGGCCCACATCAGAGACAGATATCAGCCCACAAGCTGGCCCTTCTCCAGGGGGGATTAGAGGGAAGAGTGGCTGGCCAGCAGCTGGCAGCTTTGCTTGGCCTTCTGAAAAAGGTCACATGCCTCACGACAGGACAGAGGTCCACTTCTCCCACGACACTATTCCCATCAAGACACCACCAATCAGGCCACTGTGGAGGCTCCACGTCCCCACTGAGGCCTGAAGCAGAGGAAAATTTACCCAACCCTGGCCTGTTTGTGCTTGGGGGTGGGGACATCAGAAGCAGAGGCAGCAACAGGGGAATCCCAGTCCTTCAGCTCCTGGGGATCACTTAACCCTGCCTTGAACTCAGTGATTTTGCTTTGAGTTTCTTTGGAGTTTTGCTGTTGTTTTGTGATTTTTATGAGTATATATGTGAGAATGTTTCGCCTGCATGTTATGTCTGTGTATCACTTGTGTGCCTAGTGCCCGCTGAGGTCAGGAGAGGGCAATGGCTCCCCTGGAACTGGAGTTAGGATGGTTGTCAGCTACCATGTGGGTGCAGGAAGTGGAAGCTGGGTCCTCTGCAAAATCAACAAGCGTTCTGAACCACTGAGCCATCTCTCCAGCCCTGTAGTGGAGTCTTTTGGTTTTGTCTGTTGATTTCTCTAAGACAGTCTTACTATGCAGCCTTTGCTAACTTTGAACTCTCTGTGTAGGCAAGGCAGGCCTGTCTCTACCTCCAGAGTACTGGGATTAAAAGTATGTACCATCGGGCAGGTAAGAGCACTGATTGCTCTTCCAAAGGTCCTGAGTTCAAATCCCACCAACCACATGGTGGCTCACAATCATCCAAAATGAGATCTGACGCCCTCTTCTGGAGTGTCTGAAGACAGCTACAGTGTACCCACATATAATAAATAAATCTTTTTAAAAAAAAAGTGTGCACCATCATGCCCAGAGTTCAGTGTTTTGAAGTTTTGGTTTTCAAACGAACCAGGCTGAATTCTGGTTACTCAGTTCTCTTCCACACTGAATACAAACAGATCAGTGTGCTGTGGGCTTTGAAGCCTCTCAAACTAGTTAATATCCTATCTAGCACCGAGCACATGGCTGCAGAATCCTGAACCCCAACTTCCACACTGCCTTCTAGGAGCAAGCTTTCTAAACAAAGACTACTGCAGGTGCCCCTCTCCCTGGGGTATCAGCACAACTCTCAGTGCAGGGTCAGGAGACGGCCAGCCCCAAACAAGAAACTCCACTCACAACTACACAGTGAGCAGGCAGCCCATCCTGGTGCACACCCACAACAGTGTGCAAGGGGCTCAAGACAAGAGCAGAAGAGGCCACAGCACGGATGCCTGTCCTCACAAGGAGGGCTACACACAGTGTCAAATTCAGCCAGTGGAAACCTCCGCAGCAATGAGAAAGAACAAAGGACTATTCTACAAAGCTGGATGGCCTGACTGACATGGAGAGGAGAAGCCAGGCACCAGAGAGACCAGAGAAGCCATCATCAGATGCTCAAACCAGGCAGAACGGATCTCAGGTGCTGAGCTGTGAGGATCCTTACCTGGGAGAGTGAGTGACCACAAGGAGTCCCAGGCAAGGCTCAGGTACCTGGCACACAGTGCAGAAAGTCCCAATGGCGAGCAGCAGGGACAGCCACGGCAGTGGGAAGGACAAAGGGCAGCACAGAGCAGACACTGAACTGGTACCTGGAGCTGCTGTGGAGAGACGGGCAGCAGCCAAGGAGCTGGGTGAGCACAGGCGTGGAGGTGCAGCGTTAGGGACGCCAACAGTGCAAAACCCAGCTTCTCGAGAGAGCATGGATCAAGTGCCACCACAGAGGGGTCTGGGACACCCAGGGCTTTAGCTGCCCATGGGGAACGCCCTGAAGGTTTCACTGACCACAGCAGGGATTTAAAAGTGCCAAAGCCAGCCAACAGCAGGGGAGGGGCTGGAGGCCCTATTTACTAAGGAACCCCAACCCTGCTCAGAGCCTTCTGTGGAAACCAGGTGTGTATTTTCACTGGATGAGGTCAGGGCCTAAGTGAGGCTGGCTGCCTATGAAGGGGTGGCCTGGCCTGGCCTTCCTACACTGGGCAAGTGGGGAGTTCAGTTAGTCCTGTTTGATTTTCTTTAAGGGATATAACATTCGTGTTTTAACCATCAGAAGTACAGGGGAAGCCAGGCCTGGTAGCATTCGGGAAGCTGAGGTCGGAAGGTCACTAAGCCTAGGAGTTTGGAGCGAGCTCTAGGCAGGTTTGGGAGCCCCTGTTCCCTGGTGTGGAAAAAGGCACAAAGGACAATCAGCCAGCAATGGCAGCACCAGCACACTCCACACCAGAAGTGTCATGGTCCCAGCTTCTTGTGGCTGCCTAGGGACCATCTACATACAGGAGCACTTCCTTCACTGCACAGAGGGGCTTCGGGGACACGGCACCCTCCTCCCATTGCTTTCATTCAGCAGTTTGTCTACAACAGTCCTGAACCCTCTATGGCCTCTGCTGTGACTGCACAGTATCCCATGGCTGGACAGGCCATAATTTCTTTGTGTCTCCCTGTATAGAGACACTGAGGTTGAGTTCAGCCCTTGGCTATTTCAAAGCAGCAGTAATGCCCAACCATGTAACCCCATCACTCTGCTCACAGAGTACCACGTCTGTAGGCCAAATCCGCTTGCAGCTTCTGGCGGTTTGGAAATGTATGTTTCAGACAAGTCAAGGCAGAGGCGGAGTACACTTGAGTTGTTCACCTAGGAATTGAATCTTAGTGTTGGCGTTGGCACTTGTGGTGGGGTAAGAAATGGCAGAGAAAAGCTGAGTTTTCAACAAATTGGGCTCTGGTGAGGAGGTGGTACTGGACCTAGGTCAGACCCAACTCACTCAATGCTCTGCCCATGAACTTACTCTCCTTACTTACACATACGGGGAGACTCAGGAGTTGGGGTGCAGCTCAGTAGGAGAGCCCTTGCCTAGCAGTACACATGCTCCAGGATCTGTCCCCAGTTCGGCCGTAAGAAGAATGAAGAGACTGGACCTAGACTGTCAGCCCTCCCAGCCCCAGCTCCCATGCCCTGGTGTACAAAAATGGGTCACCAAGACACCCCGATGTAACTGGCATCCTTGGCGGAAGGTACCAGTATGCAGTGGAGCATCAGGTGGGCCTGGTAAGGAGGAGTGGAACAGTTCTCTAGCTTCCAGTCTAGCCTTCCCACGGGAAAGAAAAGACCTCGCATCACACTCCCTGCCAGAGCTGTGGGGACATCACAGTCACGCAAACATTCACATTCCATGACAATCACCCTCCCTGCTTCTGGTCCATCACTAACAGTTACATAACCCTTGTGCCCAACAGCCATCCGATCTAAGCATCGCCCTCTAGCCAGCCAGTCATGGAGGATGGGGACAGTTTCAGGCAGGAATCCAAGTGTCCTCCCTGAGAATGAGGGCAGCTGAGGACATGTAACCAGCAGGATGGGGCTTCCTCCTCTTCCCCAAATCAAGCCCAGCCACTAGAAAGTGTGGATGAAAGGAAAGGCCTCCTGGCCCCAGCTGAGTGGGAGAGACGCCTGTGAGAGAGACCCAGACAGTCCACACACAGGCTCTGCTCCCACAGAGACATCCAGGGACTTTAAAATATCAAGTCCCCTTTACTGCACTAGAGCAGCTGCTTCACGAAGCAATGATTCAGCCTTAGCAAGTCCAGATTGTCACGTTCCTGCAACCTTAAGCCACATTATACAATGCCTTCCTGGACATAAGGCAGGACCCCAAGCCACTCAAGAAGACTCACTCTACCTCAGGGCTATGTCACCTGCTTGTGTCTGGCCTCTGTGTGTGTTCCATGTGGACCCACTATCTGAAGGTCCTGCCTTCCTCTCCAACTACTGTGAACCACATGCACACAGTTTCATCTTGACTGCCTGTCAGCCCAGCCCAGGCAGGAGCCCCAAAGATCAACCAGGCCCTTCATTACAGTTGTCCACCTCTGGCAACATGGTATGCCAGGCTTTCACAAGAGGCTGCGATCTCTCTCAGGGAGAGCAACATTGGGGGTCATTCAGGCCAGGAAGAACCAGAAAGCCTACTTTCTTCCGAGGACCACAGGCAATTCACCCTCTGAGCCTCAGCCTCTCCATCTACAGAATAAGAATTCTCAAGGCCAAGGCCACTGGGAAGTGTGGTCTGCAAAGCCCTACACAGATCATATTGAAGACGGAGTCATCACATGGCAATATTAATAATATAAAAACGACCACACGTTTTGCCAACACTCATCACTGTGCAGTGTAGACACCCACATTGGGTGCTGCTGGGATCCCCGTCACTGCTCACAGGAGATGAACAGAGATGGAGACCAGAGGCTACAGCAGCTATAGCAGTGCCTTCAGAGCTTTTCTAAAAATGACCATGGGCTCTGGAGAACAGCTGCACTCTGCAGCATGGAGGTCCTCTGCCATTTGCCACAGGACAGAGCCTCTCTTGATATAGCTAGTCCATGGGGAAGTTCATCAGAAGAAAAATAGATGTGTATGTCCCTCAGGGTAGGGAGGCTATGTGATCTGAAAATCCCTTTTGGGGTAACAAATGTAATTACCTCAGGAGAAATGGGGAGAAAGGGGAACAGCCAGCTATCTTGGGATGGGCCATGACACCCAGGTAAAGGACCCAACGGTCTTAGAAAGAAAAACAGTCTTTACAAGATCTCTGCCCAGACTTCAGGCTGTGAAAGAAACAGGGGTGTGTGTACGCCCTTCTTCACAACCTGGCCCTTACCCTGGGGACCAGCCTTTCTGACCTGGGAACCCACCCAGCCTAGGAAGGTGAGCAGATGCCCACTGTGAAGCTTAGAAACAGAAAGCAGCCTGCCCAAGGCCATCGTGCCGGTTTAGCTGTGGCCAGGATAGAGGCAGGGGATCTCATTTTCCCACTGAACTTGAAGCAAACGCCAAGACCTTCATTCTTGTTAACCTGTGGCCAACCTAGGCAAATACTTGTGACCCACACTCCTACCTAGAATGAACATCAACTCAGCAGCAAAGCCTTCTTCTACGAGGAAGCGTGGAGAGGTTGAAATGGAGTCCGTGTAGCCCAGGGTGGCTTGAATCAACAGGAGCTACTCCACTAGCACCGGCTGTGTGCTGGCTACAGCACAGGTTATCTTCATGCGGAGCTTCTCACAGTCGGTGGTCAGCTCTTCATGTGGGACTCCAGCATACAGAAGAGCCGGAAGTGACTCGGGTCAGGCACAAAGGCTTTCTGGGTGGGATCTTCCCCTCTGGTTTCCAACTCAGAGAAGGGAAAGGAGGTGTCTGCCGGGCTTCCTGCCTTCACACAAGCCCCTGCAGGCAGACACTGGCCCTGCTGGCCTCCAGGGATACAGCCTCAGTCTTAACAGACTATCCTGTTCTAAGCTGAGTATGGCAGTGCACACCAGCACTCAAAAGTTGAAGGTGGGAAGATCAGGAGCTCCGAGCCAGCCTGGACTACATGACACTTTGCCTCAAACAAACATCAAACCAGGCATGGTGGTATACACCTTTAATTACAGTAGTTGGGAGACAGAGACAGGTAGATCTCTGTGTCCGAGGCCAGCCTGGTCAATGTAGAGAGTTCCAGGCCAGCCAGGGATATACAAGGAGATCTTGTCTAAAGTAAATAAATAAAACTGTCAAATAAATGAAAACTAAACTGCTGGACATAGTGGCACACACCTTTAATCCCAGGACTCTAGAGGCAGAGACAGATGATCTCTGTGAGTTCAAGCCCAGCCTGATCTATATGATGCATTCTAGGATACCCAGAACTATGCAGAGAGGCCCATCTCAGGAAAAACAACAAACAAAAACCATAAATAAAATCAAGGAAACAAACAGGACAGCCCTGTTCTGATCCGTGCGGAGAAGCCATCATACTGCAAGGATTTCAGCTTTATCCTGGGCACCAGTGCATTAACCATCGGCGGCTGTTCCATCTGCCCACCAGACACTCTCCACACCTGCACTCAATGCCGGCTTCAGGCCAGGCAGTGGGGCACTGCTGACTGCAGGAAGGAGGAGTCCAGCATGCCTGCTGCTCTCAAGCCACAGCTTGGGCCACGCAATCACAGCAGCATCTAGGAATGTGAGCAAATACTTCCATGACAGCTCAGGCTTAGTCCAGCTCCTGGCACCCCCTGCATGTGGCTTTCTCCACTCTGGGGCTTTGAAGAGCAGAGTTCCAAGAGTGGCTGTAGAGACTACTGCCGGCTGGGGGCTGGAGAGATGGCTCAGTGGTTAAGTGCACTTGCTGCTCTTGCAGAGGACCCAGGTTTAGTTCCCAGCAGCCACACTGCAGCTCAGGATTATTTGTAACTCCAGTTCCAGGGGAACTGATGCCTCTTTTGACCTCCCTGGGTATTCTGGACACATTCAGGCATGAGGCAAACATACATACAAAATAAAAGTTAATAAATCTAGAGGAGGAGGAGGAGGAGGAGGAGGAGGAGGAGGAGGAGGAGGAAGAACAACTGTCATCAGCAACTTCCCAGTGTGTGCTGCACAAGCATCTACCTCACATCTCACAGAGCAGGGCCAGCCGGGGGAGGAGCAGGAAGAAAACCTAAACCCAGAGGCCTCTGGGTTCCCGCCACGGAGCGCCCACTCTGCCTCTCCCCTTTTTGGTCTCTGTGAGGCAGAAATCTACTAGGACTGGTTTGTATGGCTGCACTGATCTATAGGTCTACACAGTTGGTTTTGTGACATCGATTCAGATCACTGTATCAGCTGCCACCTCTGCCTGAAACCCACTTTCTCCACCTTTCCACATGGTGATATCATAACTGTCACTGCATCAGACAAGCACCTGCCCAGGCACAACGTCCCCTCAAAGCATCCATGACAACTCTAACTGTCCTGCAGCCAGTGTCTCTCTCCTAGCTGGACGCAGCTCCCCACATTAGGCCTGACAGACTGGACTTCTGAAGAGATTAAATAGCCTGAAAACAAACGGCAAAAGCTGGTGAGAACTGGAAAAGGAGCTTGGCCGCACAAGCCTGAGGACCTGAGTTCGATTCCCAGCACCCATGAAAAGGCTTGGCGTGTGGATACACACTTATATTCCAGACTGGAGAGGCAGAGACAGACAAGTCCCTGGGGCTCCCTGCCAGCTTATCTCGCCTGAGACCCCAGGTCCTAGTGAGAGACCTTGTTGCAAAAACCAAGGTGGATGAAGAACATTACCCAAAGCTAGCTCTCTAGCTCCCACGCACATGCTATGCACGAACGCAAACGCTGGCTCATGATAGCCCTATGACATCTATGCTGCTGGCACGTACATTCTACAGATGAGGCAAACTGCAGCTCCTGTCTTTCTTTCCCTGGCTGGCCTTGAACCCATCCTCCTGCCTCAACCTCCAAAGTAATAGGATTACATAATGTGCAATAATACTACCACCTTAATTTTATCTATCTATTTATCTTTATTTATTTATTTATTTATTGCTTTACTGTTTGGGATAAAGTCTCACTATGCAGCCTGGCCACCCTGGCTATCCATCCATGCAGACCAAGCTAGCCTAGAACTCACAAAGCTCCTTCTGCCTCTGCCTCCAGAGTGCTGGGATTAAAAGCATGAGCCACCATACCCTGGCTACCTTAATTTTAAGAACCATGAATTCTACCTGGTAAGTGACCTGCCCAAAGACACAGTGCTAATAAAAGCAAGGATTTGACCTGCAATTCCTAATTCTCTTTCCAGGTCACTGGAACTGCTCAGCACATTAGCTCCCTCTCTCCTGCTCCCACACTTCAATGCGTTTGCAAAGTTAAAGATAACTTTAAATTTTAGTTATCATTACATGTGTGTGTGTGTGTGTGTGTGTGTATGTATGTATGTATATGTGTGTGTGTGTGTGTATGTGTGTGTACATGCATGCCACAGTACACATGTACAGATGTCAGAGGACAACTTTCAGGAGCTGGGTCTCTCCTTCCACCACAGGCTCTGGGGACCAAAGCTGGGTCATCAGCCTTTTACGGAAAGTGCTTTTACTCACTGAGCCATCTCGCTGGCCCAGATTCCTGAACCCTCAGTTGCCTATGCTAAGGCACCCACTGAGCTTTCTCCCTCAACTCCCATGCTCACCTCCTACAGCCCATCAGCCCCCACCTCCTAGCACAGCTGTGCTTCTGCAAGATTCTGCAAAGACCCCTAGTGGAGTACGTGGAATCTCACAGCCTCTGTCCAGAGAAGGGATGACTGACTAATTCCTCATACAGGCAGGCTAGCTAGCAAGTCCCTGCACCAAATCCAGCCAGCCTGGCCTCTGGTGAAGTAGAGCAAAAAGTCTTCGTGGAGCTCAAAGGAAGACGCAGCAGCTGCACCCACCTTGCCTGGCTCCAGTACTGGCTCCATTCCCTGCTCCTGCCTGTGTTCAGAGAGCTAAGGGGTCCAAGCATAGACGGTGGGTGACTGACCATACCTCCCAAGGTGACAAGAGAAGCTAAGAGCCCAGGAGACCTGGGAGAATCAGGGGTTCAATCCTTAAGAAAATAAGTGCAGGGCAGGTCCTGCCCTGGCATGGCAGAACCATATAAACTGGGTACATGTCTATTATCCTAGGGATTGGGAGGTAAAGGCAGGAGGGTCAGAAGTTCAAGGTCATCTTCAGCCACATAGTAGAGTCAAGTTCTGCCTGGAATACAGGAGACCATGTCTCCAATTAAAAAAAAAAAAAAAAAAAAAAAAAAAAGAACAAAAAAGTTTTAGCTCAGAAGGGGCCAGCCAGCAGGACAGCAGAGCCTGGGGCACAGTAACCTTCAGCCCCGAAGATGCAAAAGAAAAACAGAGCAGAGACTAAAGACACCAGAGCCCAAAGGGGCAGCAAACAGGAAGGAGGCGGGGCATCTTAGAGGTATGTGCCAGAATGAAGGAAGCAAGATGCAGGGTGATGATACAATCTCCCAACACAGTGTGTGTGTGTGTGTGTGTGTGTGTGTGTGTGTGTGTGTGTCACTTCCTCCCAAACTTTCAAAGGCTTTTTGTTGACCACACCGAGATCAAATCAAAACCCTCTGAGAGGGTGACATTGCAGGTCTCCACGTCTGCTTAGGGCTCCTGCTACCCTCCTCTCCTCCTCCATACCCCACCTCTAACTTCAGGACCAGGAAGGCACTGACAATACTGAAGGTCAGAGGGGAAACACTTGGAGATCGGACCAACTGACCTGTGACAGGGAAGGTGGCAGCCCTACCTCACCGGACAGTGGAGGATGGAACAGGAACTCGTGAAAGCACTTTGAACTGTGCCTGACACACGATGAGTGCTCAAGAAATAAGCTGTTGTTCCTACTGTCCTCTGGGCCCCTTCAGAGCCCTCTCCCAACCCAAGGAGAACACTATCTCAAATGTACTAGTTACGTGCTGGGCTACCTCAGCCAACCACCGCCTTTGACAAGGGATAACCCAGTCTCTGGCCTCTCTTCCCTGATGGCCAGCAATTTCAGGGCACACAGGAGGTATTCAGCAAGCACCTGCTGCCCCCAAAAGCCTCAGCCAAGGTCCTGGGGCAGACTCCACATAGAGCTCTGAAGGCCTGGCTCCAGGCTTCCCAACACTCACACCAAATCCCCAGTCTCATTCGCTGCTACTCACTTTCAAAACAATAAAGGCCTGGGCCCTGCCTTGCCTAGCAGTTTCTACTCCAGGGAGCATGCTGAGAGAAATGAGCACAGCAGGGACTGGAAATAGCACTGAGCCCCTCTTGGGGAGAGGTCTGGGCAGGCCGGCTGGCACACAGGAGCAAACCCTGAAAGGCAGGGAGCTCGAGAGGGCTGAGGACACTGCCTGCCTGGAGTGCCTTTGGTCCCGACCCAGTGCACAGGACCAGAAAGAAGAAAAACTGGAAGAAAGCAGCCAGCAGACAGGAGGCGTGGTTCACAGACATCAGCCCTGAACTAGGACAAGCTGGCCACTGATACCCTTCCACCCGCGAGCTCTTCTCTCCTCCCTAGTACAACCCGACCACCCTGGGAGCAACTTACAAGCCATCCCCCAGGACTGCACAAGGATGCTCAGGTCACCTATGGCTATTAGGGGAGTATTTTGAGCCTATACTGGCCTACCACCCACACTGGCCTACAGGGTCACTATCTATGTCCACCTCCCCAGCAGACTGGGAGCCAGGGACTGGAGGCAGCCCTGAGCCTGGCACGTAGTAGATGCTCAGTAAGTTTCAAGGCAACTAGACAAGACCCAGGGATGAAGGATGCTACCAGAGCCTACTAGTACCACACTGACAAGTGAGTCGCTGATCCCCATCCCATCCCATCCCATCCCACCCCACCCACCTTGACCTGCCGCCTCAGTTTCCTAACCCACAACTATGCCTGTTACTTTATTCATACAGCTGCCCTGAGAACAAACTGGGAAAATATACATGATGGAAAGCAAAAGGCCTCTGAGGAATGCCGGTCACCCAGCTCTGGCTCAACTGTCCCTTTGTACTGAAACCTTTTTTTTTTTTTTTTTGCTGGCTTGTCCCCCCTCCACCCACCCAGCACTGAATCCACCTCTGTACTCCTCCTCTGTCTTTGTCTTCTGTTTCTGGAATCCCTGTAGTTACTTCCAATTCCGATTCTGCCCAAGCGCCTGCGAGCTCCTGGGTGCCTGGATCCTCACATCTGTGTGCAGGTGAGCACCAGCCCGGCTTCTGGGCCCCACCCCCACCCTAGGGTTCCAACTCTGGCACTGCACAGAACTCTCAAGATAGTCAGATGGGCCCAAACTTGTTGACACGAAGAGGGGTGCTGCAAACAGCCTGTCAAGAAAGCCAGACCTCTGAGACCTTCATCTCCCTTGCTGCTGCTGGTGTGTGTGTGTGTGTGTGTGTGTGTGTGTGTGTGTGTGTGTGTGTGTGTGTGTGTGTGCATGTTGGCTGAGTCTGCAGCACTACCCTCCAGGGCACAGATTGCTACTTCTCTCCTTACATAAAGCACCTGGCAGCTAGATGAATAATACATGGACCTTCACCTCACACACAGGTATCAGGCAGGCAGACACCTGCTTTGCCCCACCAAGGCCTCCAAGGGACGGAGGGATGAGATGTCCCGCCTCATACAGTCCTCCAAGAAAGGATACAAACTAAAAATCCGAGCCCATTCCCTAGACTCACTAGCTTTGCCATTGCCTGGAGCTCCTTAGCCCAGGCGTCCTATCCAAGCAAGGTGTCCAAGGGCGTGCCCAGGAAAACAGGCACAACACACCCAAACCAATCTCTAGGCTTCCTTTGAACACCCAACATCCTGGGGGCCCCAGGTTCCTATCTGTCCCCCTCCAAATCTTCTGACCTGTGTGCAAAGCGCGCGCGCACACCCTCATTTACGCATGTACCGCCTCAAGGGCCGACCACCGGGCCAGGTCAAAGCCACTGCACTGGGGACCGACGCCTCCCCGCCCCGTTCGGTCGTGCCAGGCTGCAGCACACCCACCACGACGCGCACAGTCCCATCGGTAAGAGGCTGGGCCCCGCGCCGCCCACCCCGGCTCCCCCACGAGCAGGTCGGGTTACACTCAGGGCCCCGCCACGCTGGCGAAGCGGGCACACCCACGGGCCGCTCGGGGGCCTCTGAGTCCCTTCCTCCACGCGGGAAGTCCCCAGCGTGGGGTTCTCCCCAAGGTGCAGCCCCCCGCCCGCTCCTCATTCATCCCGTGCATCCGCCGTCCGGTACCTCAGGAGCCCATGGCGCTGGAGACTGCAGGCGGAGCAGGCGGCGCCGCAGCCCGGTATCTCCGCCGCGGCTGGCGCGTCCCGAGCTCCGCCGGGTACCGCCGCGACGCGCCTGCGCACTCGGAACGCCGCTGGCGGGGGCGGGGCCGGAGCGCGCGGCTGAGGTCACTCGCCGAGCCTTAAAGGGGCCGCGCGCTGCGAAGCGCCACGCGCAAATCTCAGGTCAGGAGGATGGTGCGGTCCTCTTCGCGACTCGCAAACGCACCGCGAGAGACCCAGGGCCCAGATTTCTGAGTCCCGCTCACCACAGTCCTGGGATGCACAGTCTGACCCGCGGGATACAGACTGTCCGGGACGCTGGCGGGCTAGCTAGAGTTTCAATTCTCTGAAAGCCTTGTGTGCGCCAACGCTGAAGGTGAAACGAGATTTAGTTGACGTTTGAGACGGGAGTGGGGGGTGGGGGGCGGGGGGTGAGTGTGAGACTATGGAACGGACTTCCACGGAGCGTTTTGTGTAGTTCTGCAAAATGAAACTGCTCTCGTGGAGCTGCCCACCTCGTTCCTGGCCGCCTAACTAGCCGATTCTGGAGGAGTCATTCCAGCCCCTATCCCATTTTGATTCGCGAGGTCCCCACGTCTTACCCAGATGACTGAAATGCGTAATATGCAACCAAGTTTATTTTTATCTCTAGCTCCAACTGTCTGCCGATGCCTCTTAGCGGGCTCAGCTGCTTTCCCTTCCACACACTTTTTTTTTTTTCACAGCATTCCCCAATCCCTGCTTCCATTCTTCTAGTCTGGAAGGTCTGGAATCATCCTTGAGTGTTCCCCTCCCGCTCCTCCTCGTCCCATCAGCTTGGACAGAACATCCTGTATTCCTAGACTCTGACCTCCACCCTACTGTACTGCTGCCATGTGGTCTAGGCTCTGCCCAGGTATTGTGGGCATCTACTTAGACAGTCCCACCGAGCAATGGTGGCGCACTCCTTTAATCACAGCACTTGGGAGGCAGAGGCAGGCAGATTTTTGAGTTTGAGGCCAACCTGGTCTACAGAGTGAGTTCCAGGACAGCCAGGGCTACACAGAGAAACCCTGTCTCGAAAAAACAAAAACAAAAACAAAACAAACAAACAAACAAAAAGAGCTCTTGGGAGGTAGAAAATTATAGAAGGGAGAGCCATTCCCATGAAGCTCTGGGGAGGTCATTACCTATGCTGGACTGGGACTTTTTTGGTTTTGTTTTGTTTTTTGTTTTTGTTTTTAATCACCCTTAAGCAACTATTTACTCTTGCTCCTATAAGCAGCTGTAATAGACTCATTGAATATTCATTCACCAAGCTAGATTGGGCAGAAATCCCTTTATTCTGTGGTCAGTCAGTCCCTTCCTTGGGATGAGGAGACGTTTGTTCATATCTCCCCAGGAAAAGTGCATGCAGCAAGGATGAAGATGTCTGACGGGTTTTGTGTGTGTGTGTGTCCTGAGGAAAACCAGTACTCGGCACTGGGGTTGGTCTGGCAAGCATCTCCAGAAAGTACCTGTAACTGGACACATGTAATAGCTAGGTCCTGAGGTGTGGTGGCCCTGCTGTGTTCTTGAAAGAACTCAAATCCGAAACCAGAGACTTAGCTCGCTGGGGGTTTGGAGCCTATGTAAATGATTCAAGGACCAGATACCAGGTCCCTAGGAAGCCGTGAACCTTTGATCTCTCTATCCGTCCTGGAATCCTTTGTGTTAGAGTTTTAGCTTTGATCCTGCCGAATGTCTGTTCTCACCTGAATGTAAAATGCATGCCTGTGCTTATCTAGTATATATATTCCGTGTTCACTAAGTAAAGTTGCGCCTTGATGAGACCCATTTCTCCTGGCGTCTGTCTCTATTCTCTCTATCACCCATTACAGGTTTCCAAATCCTCGGTTCGTGGAACCCCACGCAGGTAGGAGCTGCGGGACGGCATCCTACACTGAGGGGACGCTCAGGGTACGGGACAACCTGAGTTCAACCCTCACGACATGACTGAAGGAGAAAACCAGCTGTCCTCTGACCTAGAGGCACACACAGAGACATGAATGCGCGCGCACACACACACACACTAAATAGATAATTTTTTTTCAAAGAAAAAAAGCCAAGAAGAGTAGCCTTTAATTGCATCATATGGGAAGCAGGAGCATGTAGTAGATCTCTCTGAGTTCAAGGTCAGCCTGGTCTATGTAGCAAGTTCTAGGCCAGCCATGGCTACATAGTGAGACAGTCACTCAAAAATTAAATAAGCTGAGCGATAGTGGCACACACCTTTATTCCCAGCACTAAGGAGGCAGAGGCATATGGATCCCTGTGAGTTTAAAGCCAGCCTGGTCTACAGAATGAGTTCCAGGACAGCCAGGGCTATGTAGAGAGATCCTGTAGATAGATAGATAGATAGATAGATAGATAGATAGATAGATAGATGAAATAACCTCTTCTGTCTTAGTTAGGGTTTCTCTTCCTGCACAAAACATGAGCAAGAAGCAAGTTGAGGAGGAAAGGGCTTATTCAGCTTACATTGCCACATTGCTGTTCATCACCAAAGGAAGTCAGGACTGGAACTCACACAGGGTAGGAACTTGGAGGCAGGAGCTGATGCAGAGGCCATGGAGGGATGCTACTTACTGGATTGCTTCTTCTGGCTTGCTCAGCTTGCTCTCTTATAGAACCCAGGACTACCAGCCCAGGGATGGCACCACTCACGATGGGCCCTCCCACTCTTGATCACTAATTGAGAAAATGCCTGACAGCTGGATCTCACGGAGGCATTTCCTCAAGGGAGGCTCCTTTCTCTGTGACAACTCCAGCTTGTGGTAAGTTGACACACAAAACCAGCCAATATCTTCCTAACCTGGGTTTGAAATTCACAACTTCCTAGATGCCCCTGCAGAGTTGCTAACTCCTGTAGGCGAAGTCCTTGGCCCAACTGTCACTGTATCTACACCCCTTACAAACCAGACCGGTTTGATAGTCCCTGCCCCCTCCAGAGTTGTTGGGCCAAACCATACCCAAACCCAAGTCCCTGCACCCCAGGGGTACTCATGGTTCTCAAGTTACAGCTGCCTTGTCTGGCAGGTGCTGGGTATTTTTAGGCATGTGTTGCCAGAAAAGGGTCTCAAAACAGAAAGTCACCTGACCTGGTGACAGAGCTTTTGACAGGTGGCACTGAGAGCCGGGGCTGGTTGCTCCCTTCACCGGTTAGGCCCTACTGAAAAGATGAGGGCCAGCGAGCTAGCGTGGTGGTGAAAGCACTTGCTGCCAAGCATGAAGACTGGAGTTAGATCCCGTGGACCCACATGATGGAACATAGGGCACCATGCCCTGTGAGCCCCTCCCCCTGTCACATCACACACACACAAATAAATGTAGGTAAAAATGGAGGTAAGAATACATTTCCTCACCCACGTCATGCAAACTTACTCTCAGCCTTCTACCTGTCCTTTCTACTCAAAGATCTCTCATCTCTCAGTCTTCTCTCCACATCTGTGGCCACCCACCACCCTGCCTCAGCCTGCTTCGACGTCTAGACCATTCTCCTGACGCCTGCCCATCAGTGCTGAAGGAACATCTTCCCCTACCCACAGCTCCACCCATTCTTGGAGAGATCCTTGCTCCTTTTCCTCCTTGTTCATCTGTTTGCTGCAGTGACTAGAACCCGGGACCTCTGCCTTCGGGGGCATGATGCTGTTCCTCTGAGCTAAGCCACAGCTACTAGATGGGTATTTTGTTTTGAAACAGGGTCTCATTCTTGTTCTGTTGCTCCGTTTAGCTTGGAACTTACTAGGTAGCCCAGGTTGGCCTCAAACTTCCTTAGCCTCCCAAACTGTGGGATCACAGACATCTCCCTGTTCTGATAAATTTGTTTTTCCCTAAGGAAACCTTAGAAACGACCTCACAACCTCTGAAGAAAGTTAAAGAAATCGAGTGATCCACATAACGACATTCAATAAAGATATTCTTGGTTTGTTTGTTTGTTTTAATGGGCATGGGTATTTTGCCTGCATGTACATACCTGGTGTCCTCAGAATGTACAGGTGCCCTGGAACTGGTGTTATGGTTATGAACTGCCATGTGGGTACTAGGAATTGATCACAGGTGCTCTAAAATAGCAGCCAATGCTCTTAACAGAGGAACTACCTCTCCAAACTCCTTAAACAGTCTCTGTCTCTGTCTGTCTCTCTGTCTCTGTCTCTGTCTGTCTGTCTGTCTGTCTGTCTGTTTCTCTCTCTCTCTCCCTCGTGTGTGTGTGTGTGTGTGTGTGTGTGTGTGTGTGTGTATGTGTGTGTGTATACAAGCACACATATATACAAAATTACACAATCTAAAAGCAATTACACAGGCTGGAGAGATGGCTCTGCAGTTAGGAGCACTGGCTCCCCTTCCAGAGGTCCTGAGTTCAAATCCCAGCAACCACATGGTAGCTCACAATCATCTGTAATGGGATCTGATGCCCTCTTCTGGTGTGTCTGAAGACAGCTACAGTGTACTTGTATACATAAAATAAATAAATAAATCTTTTAAAAATAAAGTATAAGTAATTGCACAATCTATAAACATGGTTTCTCAACATGGTTAGTGGAGGAAATTATTAGGACCCATAGTGTGCAATGAAGGCAGAGAGAAGTTTGCGTGGCAGCCCGGCTTGAACTCTATTTTTAAGAAGTGCTGAAAGGAAGAGATTGGCAGGAGTGCAAACAGATGGGCTATCACAGGAGCCTCATAAGCTGTGGGGTTACGCGTAGTGGGTTTTTGTTTTTTTTTAATTTTCCAAAATTTGTTTTTGAAAGCCTGTAATATTTTCAAACTTAGCAAAACGTTATTTAAAGAAATGATGTATTGTCCCATCTGTGTTTTCTGCTCATTGTGTGTTACCATCCAGCTGTCTGCTGGGGAAGATAGGAGCTCTCTGCAGGGCGGGGATGCAGGGTCAGTTCATCTTTGCATCCTCCTCCCGTGCCTGGCTCAGTAAATAGGCACTGACCAAAAGCCTACCCCGATACTGGGAAGGAGACCCCAGCTCACGGGAAGGTTACCCCTCTTCCACTCTACTCCTACCGTCTGGTAGGAAAGTGTGGAGGAGCGAGTCAAAGCCTCTGATATGCATGATGATGAGCAACCCAGCTCTTCCACAGCCTCCATGTTATCCCCCTGTCTCCAAGCACACTGTGCCTGATCGTGTGCCTCAGAGAGTCAGTGTGAGTAAAAGGCACAATGCTTCCTGGCAGAGTGACCTTAGGCATATAGCTTTGCTCCTCTGAGCCTCAGTTTTCCCACCTGTCAGTATTTTGCCACTGTGTCCAGAGCAGTAGCTGCTGAAAACCCCAATTTAAGCCCTTTAAGAATCAGACCTTCTAGCCGGGCGGTGGTGGCGCACGCCTTTAATCCCAGCACTTGGGAGGCAGAGGCAGGCGGATT
>NW_022196893.1:10126804-10128425 GCF_008632895.1 Mastomys coucha
TCCTAGCTGCCCTTTCACCCCACTGACTGAGGGTGTTCCTCTTTCCCAAGGATTCCTGTCTCTCCCAGGATTGCCTGATTGGCCCAGCTTGTGGCAAGGTTCCATCTCTGAGCCAATGATTAAAGAGAGGAAATGCCATGCATGATGAGCCAGGCCTGGATAAAGATCCAGCCCTGAGAGACAGTAGATAGAGACAGTGCTTCTGAACCCAGGGCACTAGGATGAATATGGTGGGTACCTGAAGAAGGTGGGTACAGCCAGCCAGAAGGGAGGAGCGATGGGGAGGCAGCTCAGAGGGGAACACATCAGGAAGTTGGGGTTACTTTCCCAATGTCACCCAGAAAAGAAGAGCAACTTCACCCAGAGCAAGAGAAATAGGAAGTAGGACTGAACCAAACGGCCTAGTTTGAACCTCAGCTCCAGCACTGACAGGCCGAGAGAGCAACCTTAGGCAAGTGCTTAAGCCCCACTAAACGTGTTTCCTTGGCTGTACCATAAGCCCTCTTTCGGGGCCAGTGCCAGGCTGGAGGCCGGTTAGGGGCATGAAAGCATGCTTCTAACATCAGCTTTTGAGAAGTAAAGGCAGAAAGTCGAGAATCCAAATCCAGCTTTGGATACGTAGCAAGTTCAAGCCTTCGGCACATGAGACCCTGTCTCAAGAGACTGTAAAATAAAAAGAGAAAAGGTGCATGTGGTGGTGGCACACACCTGGAATCCAAAGGCTGAAGCAGGAGGATTGCCACAAGTTGGAAGCCAGCCTAGATTACATGGTGAGTTCAGGTTACCCTTACAGAGTGAGATCCTGTCTTGAAAGAGTGGGGGTGGGGGGGCAGGTGGGATGGCCCAGTAAATAAGGGTGCTCTCTGCCCAAGCCTGACGACCTGAGTTTAGTCCTGAGTGCTTGCACCTAAAAGGAGAGACGAGACTCCTGAAAGATGTCCTGTGACATGTGTGCACACAAAATAAATAAGTGTAATAAAAAGCAGGGAAAGAACAAGAGGAGAGAGAGAGAACTGGGAAGATAAGTGAAGAAAAGAAAAGAGCTGGGCCTGGAAGACGTTGAAAGTTCAAAGGCTAGCCTGGGCTACAGAGTGAGTTCAAGACTAGCCTGGGCAACTTAATGAGATCCTATCTCAAAATAAAAAGTAAAGGCCTGGGGTATAACTCAGGGGTAAGGTTTTCATTTGCTTAGCATGTACAGGGTCTTAGGTTCAATCCCCAGGATGGAAAGAAAAGATAAGGGATGGAGAGATGGCTCAGTGGTTAACAACCCCTATTGCTCTTTCAGAAGACCAGAGCTCAGTTTCCAGCACCTGTGAGTCTTATTGCCAGAGGTTTACCACGGAGATCTCTGGCCCGACTTGGTAGGGGAACCCTTGCTCAGAGATTCGAGCAAGCACGGACAGGGCACCTCTGCCCTGTCTTCCAAGATGCTCTGTTTCTCCGCGCAGCCCTGTAGTGCGGCGCAGCTTCAGGCCACGTTTCAGGAGAGCAAATCTCTTCCTGAACAGAAGGCTCAGACCACAGAGTAGATCTTTCACATGTTTTACTTCCCTGGATGTGGGAAGCCCTGCTGTGCTCTCGGAGATTCTCAAACCGAAACTACAAGTTGACAGCTAGT
>NW_022196893.1:10137114-10140912 GCF_008632895.1 Mastomys coucha
AGGTCTCTCACATTCCCGGTTCGTGGAAACCCACGCTAGTAGGAAGCTGCGGGACGGCATCCTACACCTGGATACCATACATATATATATATAGTTTTGGGGGGGGGTTATTCAGATTTCGGCAGCAGTTATCTCTCATTGGTTTGAGCTGAGAATCTTTATTTGCATGTAAGAGGGCTTGACCAATATTACACACCTCTCCTGCTGGGGTCGTTGTGGAGGGGGGGTGGTGGGCTGAAATCCGAGCCATTGGTCTCAGGCACAAATCACCGAATGCCTACCGTCCCTTCTGAGCAAATGCTCAGTGGGTCTCTGAGGTTCCAAAGTGGCTGCTCTCCTGGACTCCAGCTGTCAGAACTGCCCATTGCCTCACAAGCACCCAGGGCAGGCAGCTTATAACCATCTGTAACTCCAGCTCCAGAGGATCGGAGGCCTCCTTCTGGCCTCCACAGGCACCTGCATACATGTGACACACACACACACACACACACACACACACACAAACACACACACACACACACATCTTTAATGTTTTTTGAGAGAGTGTTCTCTGTGTAGTCCTAGGCTATTCTGGAACTTTCTCTGTAGACCAGGCTGGTCTTAAACTCATAGAAATCCACCTTCCTTTGTCTTCCTAGTGTTGGCCTGGCCACCACCACCTGGCTAAATAAATCATTTTTATTTTATTTATTTTTTTAAAGATTTATTTATTTATTATATGTAAGTACACTGTAGCTGTCTTCAGACACTCCAGAAGAGGGCATCAGATCTCATTATGGATGGTTGTGTGCCACCATGTGATTGTTGGGATTTGAACTCAGGACCTTTGGAAGAGCAGTCGGTGCTCTTAACCACTGAGCCATCTCTCCAGCCCTAAATAAAGCATTTTTAACAAAAGAAAAAAAATGTTATTTATAAAATACACACTAGGTGTCTCATTTGTGCAAATGTGTGTACAATTTAAAATATGTAGGCAATTTCTTTAAGATATTTTATGGGCACTGCTTTAATCTCAGAACTCTAGAGGCAGAGGCAGGTGGATCCCTGTGAGTTCAAGATTAGCCCAGTTTACATAGGGTTACAGAGTGAGACACTTTTTTAAACAAAGAGAAAAGTACTTCTTATTTCATTAATTATGTGTATGTGTGTGTATGTGTCTCTATGTGGGTATGTGCAGTTGTTTACAGAGGGCCCAGAGTCAGATCTCTGGAACTGTATAGTTACAGGCAGCTGCGAGCCACCTGCCCTTTGGGAGTGCTGGGACCGGAACTCAGAAGAGGGCATCAGATCCCCCTGGAATTGGAATTACAGATTCACAGAGCTTAGCAAGCCACAATGGCTGCCATTGGGCAGATGATGAAACTGAGGCACAAGGACACAATGTTACTTGGCACAGGCCACCCTGAGTGCCCCCCCCCACACACAGCAAGTCTAAGTGAAATGTATCTGGGACACTTTCCCATCACAGGAGATGGGGGCTAGTCAGCAAGAAAGAGCCCAGGCGGCAACACTTCTTGTGGAGGTGTGACATTCAGGACACTGACGGTCGTCACGAAACAGAACAAGGCCAGTCCTGGGGAACCATCTGGGGTGTGTGTGAGTGAATCGGTGATATGGGCCTGAGGTGGAGACCCAAGAGAAGAGCTCTGCATTCTCTGTGTCTCCCAGTTGCACCCATCCCTGTCCCTACAGTACTGGAGGGGTGAAGCCCTCTGCAAACCGACAGACAAACAGCACTAACAGAAACAGCTCTGGGGTCAGACCCTTAGCACAGCCCCAGGCTGTAGCAGGCTCACAACCAGAAACACTCCCCTCAGGAAAGGAAGCTGATGGCTAATCCCTGTCAGCTTGAAAGGATTTAGAACTTCTGGGTGGACCTCTAGACACCTCTGGGTGTGTCTCCAGAAAGGTTTAACTGAAGAGGGCAGCACTGTCCAGTAGGTTGAACTGAGAGGTAGCTAGCGAGCGAGCTGAGTACCAGCATTCATTGCTCTCTGCTTCCTGACTGTGGCGATTTGAGCAGCCTTTTTGTACTCCTGATGCCCCGACCATGACGAGCTATACCCCCACAATATGAGCCCAAATACGTGCTTCTTCTGTCTGGTGTTCTATTCACAAGAGGAAGAAAAGCAAAAAGAGGACATGCAGGGAGCTGAAGGGCTAGTCCTGGAGCCCCGGATGTCCCAAGTTTAGGCCTGCCCAGAGTAAACCTGGATGGTTTGACTTCAAAGGCAGGGGCGGGGCTCGCCAGAATCACAGGTGCTTTGAAGGTGCAGGATGCAAAGCCCAGGAGATATAATTACCGGAGAAGCACCTCCAAAGGGCGGGGAGGAGCCTCACTGCCAGCTACCAGCTCTGTGGTAAGGGTCTCCAGTGAGGCCTCCTTAAAGGGACAATGTTCCTCCCTAGAGCCTCAAGATGGGTCTTTAACATCAGCACAATTGCTGTGTGTCGAGCATGGCCTGTCTGTGTGGAAAGCAATGTAGAAAACCGGAATGCCAGCCAATCCCACCAGCCTGTGGTGTTTGGGCACCCAGCTGTGTGAGATCTTTCAATAGAATAAAGTGGTCCTGAGGCTGGAGCAATAGATGGCTTCATGCTTAAAGGTACCTTCTGCTCTTCCAGCCAACCTGAGCTTGAGTTTCAGTGTCTTCTCCACCTTTGGGGGACCCGACATTTTCTTCTGGCCTCTGAGGGCACCTGCCCACACACGTGACATTCCCTCACACAGACATATACGCTCAAATAAAAATGTGTTTTGGTTTTTTTTTTAAGGAGGTAACAGGAAAATGGTCAATAGAAACTTCCTATCCTCCAGAGTCTTGGTGTTATTAGAATCCCCTGACCACAGCCCTTATTCCAGCCCCGACCTAGCCCCTCTGCTCCCCCCCAGTAGAGCACACCTCCCCTTACCCACCTCCTAGCTTTCTCTCTCTGCTCTCCTCGCTTCCAGAAATGTAACCCCAAAGCCTCCAGACTTCCCTCTCCCAGATTCCTCAAGCACCCTTGCCTTCTGCCTGGGTGGTGACCATCACTCCTTCCCCCACTCTCCCTGTCCACTGCTGTCCTCCAGTGAATATTCATCAATGTCTGTTCCAACTCACAGAGGCCAGTGGGGACTGAGCAAGTCAAACAAAGGGAGATGAGGCACCTGAAGGGCATTAGTACTCACTTCACAGACACAGAAGCTGGGGCTCAGGGGAGGTGAGCTGACCAGGGATGGTCGCTCATGCCTTAACTAAGACCCAAGACTGCAGTATATTTCTCTCTTCTTCTTCTTCTCCTTCTCCTTCTCCTTCTCTTCCTCTTCCTCCTTTTCCTCCTCCTCCTCCTCTTCCTCCTCCTTCTTCTTCTTCTCCTTCTCCTTCTTCTTCTTAGATTTATTTATTATTATATGTAAGTACACTGTAGCTGTTTTCCAACACACCAGAAGAGGGCATCAAATCTCATTATGGATGGTTGTGAACCACCATGTGTTTGCTGGGATTTGAACTCAGGACCTCTGGAAGAGCAGTCAGTGCTCTTTATTTTTCTTTTCTTTTTTTTTTTTTTAAAGATTTATTTATTTATTATATATAAGTACACTGTAGCTATCTTCAGACACACCAGAAGAGGGCATCAGATCTCATTACAGATGGCTGTGAGCCACCATATGGTTGCTGGGATTTGAATTCGGGACCTTCAGAAGAACAGTCAGTGCTCTTAACCACTGAGCCCACTACTGAGCCATCTCTCCAGCTTCTGCAGTACATTTCTTTCTTTCTTTCCTCTTTTTTTTCTTTCTTTTTTTTTTTTTTT